>NW_015648132.1:30271-38434 GCF_001515625.1 Sinocyclocheilus rhinocerous
GTGTGTGAGTGAGTAAGTGAGAGAGTGTGTGTGTGAGTGAGAGAGTGAGTGTGTGTGAAAGTGTGTGTGTGTGTGAGTGAGTGAGTGAGTGAGTGAGTGAGTGAGTGAGTGAGTGAGTGAGTGAGTGAGTGAGTGAGTGAGTGAGTGAGTGTGTGTGAAGGTGTATATATATATATATATATACACCTTGCTACGTGTACTGCGTTAGGCTAACCGAGACTTGTCATTTGCACTTATATATTGTTGCTCTTTTGTTAGTTTTGACTGCTTTTATTGTCCTCATTTGTAAGTCGCTTTGGATAAAAGCGTCTGCTAAATGACTAAATGTAAATGTAAATATATAGAGAGCATGTTGCGTCTGTAATATTCCACAGATATTTCTAGTTTTTGAAAATTTGCTTGGTATATTTTTAAAATATCATCGAAAATTTCCATTTAGCCTTTTTAGGCCATTATTTTATTCTTTCACAGTCTTGTCATTCACAATCATTTTTAATGTTTGTCATATTTATGTTTTGTCAAACTTCATACATACAGTCAAACCAAAATTTGTTCAGACACCTTCAAAATTTCACACATTATCATAGTTTATTCGCTAGAGTTTAGAAAATGGTAATAAAATATGACAAGAACTCAGAGTTAAACTGTGTCAGAACAAATTCAGGTCAGGTCAAAGTGTTTGAATAATTTTGGTCCCAAATTTTTATCAGTTTTACTGGTAGTCCACTGTATGAAGCATTTTTGGGTATAATATGTCACAGTTTACTTTATTTTGCTATCCTTACTTACATGAATAAACGATAGTGTCCTGCACCCACTAGTAAAAAAATATCAAAAATTATATCTGGTGTCTGAATAATTTTTGGTTTGATTGTATATCTTCTTTTCATTTTGTAAAACCAAAAATGATTAGATGTCCTCCTCATTACTACAGTTTGTTTTTGTGTCATGTTTGTTCCATTTACAAGTTTCCTTGTAAATCATGAATTTATTAAAATTCATAGAAAAAACATTTCTGCCATCTGTGGTCACATCATTTGTCTTTGTCGTCCGTGATTGTTGTTGAGTGAAATGTACTGTATATACGTATGTCACCATGTATCTCGTCAGTATATGCATAGTTACAACTTGTCTAAAATAACTTTGACCTCATGCCATTAACTGAGAGGAAATGAACATGCTATTCTGTCATCATTTACTCACCTTCAAGTGTTTTGAAACCTGCATGACTCACTTTATTTCGTAAGCACAAAAGGGGTCCAAGGCTGTTTTTTCCATACAGTGAAAGTGAATGGTGACCCTGGCTGGCAAGCAAGACTGTCAAGACAACATGTTCATTGAATCTATTTTTTATGAAGCTTGACAGACACTTTCACTGTATCAAAGCAAGCAGTGTAAATATTCTGCTAAACCTTTCCTGTTGTGTACAACAGAAGAAATAAAGTCGTATGGGTTTAGAACAACTAGAGAGTGAGTAAATGAAAAGAATAAAAAAATAAATCACTCTGTTCAATATATTACCGAAAAATACTATCCTGACCTGAACGTAGGTTAATCAAATTGCAAAATTAGGTATGCTGAGGGTTCAAAATAATTTCATATAGGTCCTAATAATTTAATTTACTGTAGATCCTAATTTGTACCTTTAAGGCACTAATATGAAACGTACCCATCCCATTGACAGCTTTTGTACTATTTTTCTGAGAGTGTAACACCAAATGTCTCAAATATAGGCTGCAAATTTATGGTAAAAACTGTGTCTTGAAAATATTTCCTGAAAAATCTCTCATGTACTTTGTATTGTGATCACTAGACGTCATGCTTGTGTTCCTCTCATGCTAATGCAGTTATTTTATTTGCAGTAGATGGCAGAATGCATGAATATGTAAAACAGAAATTCTTTGTTATGAATGGACAGTTATGAAGCAGTTAAGTTTATATACTGTACATAGACTAATTTGTACCTTTAAGGCACTAATATGAAACGTACCCATCCCATTGACAGCTTTTGTACTATATTTCTGAGAGTGTAACACCAAATGTCTCAAATATAGGCTGCAAATTTATGGTAAAAACTGTCTTGAAAATATTTCCTGAAAAATCTCTCATGTACTTTGTATTGTGATCACTAGACGTCATGCTTGTGTTCCTCTCATGCTAATGCAGTTATTTTATTTGCAGTAGATGGCAGAATGCATGAATATGTAAAACAGAAATTCTTTGTTATGAATGGACAGTTATGAAGCAGTTAAGTTTATATACTGTACATAGAACAGCACAGTTTTATCACACACACACACACACATATATATATATATATATATATAAGGGACAACTGAGGGACTCAACTTGAACAAATGTTCAAATGTTCATTGATGCTCCAGAAGGAAACAAGATGCATTAAGAGCCGGGGGGTGAAAATGTGTAAATTTTTCTGATTTTGTTTAAATATTATATATTTTTTTAAATTTAGCACTGCCCTTCAGAAGCTTCAGAAGATACTTACATGTTTCCCAGAAGAAAAAATCGGTACAATTTACCCTGATCATCAAATTCAAAATACCTCATAAATGATTCATTGATTTGTTGGATGGACTTCCTACCAGGAATGCACTATATTGCATGGTCTATATTTTCTACTCCTGATTGCAGGGTGCTCAACATAAACAGTATTTAATACTAATACATACTTTGCATGAACTGTGTCTTACAGCTCTGCCGCTTCACAGCACCTGTGCCTCATCTGGCCGTGTATACAGGCATTTGTGAAGCGCAGTCCACTGCCTCCCCCGGGCTCATGACACTGCCCAACAGTGCTGCCTGCCCGTCTCCCATCAGCGTCGCCATTGACAGCACTCCAGCCTCTGAGAGGAGGTTTGACGGCAATGGAGGGCCTTCCTCCTCCCATTTCCCATCTATTGCAGAGGCGTCAGTATCAGAGGAAGAGAACCAGCCACCTGCCCCAAAGTCTCGCATGGCTCTGTCACTGAGCAGACTCCTCCGCAGAGGATGCAACGCTCCATCCGTCTTTGCCAGCCTATCCCCAAAATGTGCTGTGGCTTCAGGAGGAGGCAAAGTACAGCCGCTTGGAGTGGAGCCGCTTGCACAACCTCAGCCCAGAAGAATTGCAAAGTTAGTACACGCACTTTTTGGCCTTTATTTTGATGTGATTTTACAATATATGACAAGTAACCAAACTGCTTTCACAGCTTTTTTCAAATCAAAGTTGACATGCCACCTGAATGCCGCATCTACCCCATTGATTCAGAAGATGAGGAGGACGACAGTCCTGATACAACAAGAGGAGGTGTGAAAGAAATCATTTGTCCATGGGAAACTGTCACCAAGAAAGATGGAGCTGGATAGACGAGTCATAGACGAGTCAGTAGAGAGGAAGAAAGTACACTGAACTAACACTTGTGTCATAAATATTTTGTCTTACAACCCCGAGAATGCTGTAGTAGTAATGTATGAAGTAATGTATGATAGCTTAGGTAGTGCCTACATGTTATTGTAGCCAATGATTTGGTTATAATATCTTTAAATGTTGGTTTTATATACATAAATTCGTATTCTGATGTCACTGTTCTTTTATGACTGAAGGGGCCTTATTTTAAGAGATTTTTTTGTTTGTTTAACTATCATCAGTTTCTTTAGTGGTGCGGACAAAAGATTTTGTACTTGGCTTGGTCACTGTTTTATATAGCTGCAAAACATGCATACATGTGAATTGCTTTAAGAAATGTTATTTTCATAGAAGTAAATCTAGTGAGGCAGTAAAGCGGAATGTGAGTACACATTTGCTGTCTGAATGTATAACCTTTAAAATGTTTACAGTTCACTTCAGAATGTGAATTTGTTCATGACTCATGTTTAAATTGTGTAAGTGCCTCAATAAATCATTCAAAGGTAGTTATTTTGATGTGCAATTGGTGTATATACTGCATATATTTAGTATCCAGTGTAACTGGCATTTTGTATATTCTTTATTCTATATTTTGTTCCTTTTCGTATCAAATGTCTCTACACTACAGAGGAAACTAGAAAAAAAACTGTAATGATGGGGACTTTTATTTTAACTCAAAGTAACCTAACTCTAGCTTCTTATTTTCATAGCAGCATTATTCAACGCTATTGGTCTTGCAAGCACAAAACCACAAGTTATTGCCTGACTATACTGTTTAATTTAATTTTATGTTATTTATCACTGTTAATTTAGGATCGTTTGTTTGTTTATTATTTATTTAATGCAAAGGTGTTTTATTTTCCATTTTATTGTATTTTTATTTTATGTTTCCTTATATTTGGAATGCCATGAACACACATTTTCAGTCATGTATTTTTATCTGCAGATCGTGATGTTTTTATTTTAAGTGGACTTTTATTTTCCGGAAGTTCTGTGACTGTATTGACTGGCTGGCTTCACAGCCCTCTGCGGTTGAACAGCAGAGAGTAGCCGGATGTCGCAGTACAGTTTTTTTAAGTACATGAACACCTTTGTAAAGCCGAACGGTTGTTGCGTTTCACTTTGCGACTCGGTAAGTCGTTCAAATCAAACAGGTTCGCATGTGAGTCCCCCTTTAAACGATGAAAGTTTCAAAATAGTAACAACAAGTAGCGGTATGTGACAATTCATCTGCTTCTCATGTAACGTTATTGTTGCTCAGCGCACATTTCACTTGATCCACTAGTGTCTGTTACTACATACATGCAGCTGTCGCGACGAGGATCTGGCCTGCTATACCTGGCCTGTTTAGTCTTATTAAACGTCGCAAATGTGATTGTTTTTCAAATGTATGAGCTTCATAGCAGCACAAGCTTCTCATTTCCTGCCATGTCGCATCGGTGATTAATGTGTAACAGTAAGCGATAATAAGTGTTATAAACGAAATGTGTGTCGTGGTCTGTTTATTCTCTAAACCAAAACACTGTCATAATGCTGAATATGTATGATTATACTATTTGTGCTGGAATATATTAAGTATTTGATGAACTAGTGCTGGGACACACCTACTAATCATCAACAAATTGCGGATATGTCTCTTTTCCACTTGATGGACACTGACGAGCTATCAAGGTGCTTATTATATATTAATAAAATCTGGCCTAATTTAGCTCAGTTCTTCTATCTGCATGCTCGTCACGAGCTGGTAAAAAAAAGAGGCATTTCTGGTTATTACATAAGCATCTGCATTGCTGTTATGCAAACACGTATCTATAACTTCATGGCATAATTTGCCTGTTTGGCTTTGGGATACTGTATAATGATTATGTATTTGTATATGTACAAAGTTTCATTACAAATGCCTGTCCTCTCTTTCACAAGGCCTTCAAGATGCTCTCTAACTGTGAGTGGAAATGAGGCTGAAATCTGTTACTGTGGATCTCATAAAAAAAGGTATTGTGCACTTTAATATTGATTTGATTAAGAAATCATCTGTACTGCCAGCATGGCAAATTTAGAATTTCTGATCTACTCCAGAAGGGCGTGTCTATCCATATTATGTTTTTCTGTCTGGTTAATGGGGTATGGGGTTACCTGCATCACTTGCCATTTGCTCATGTGTATTATGTGTTTTTTTAGCGTTATTTTTTGTGGCTGATTGTTAAAGGCAGGTGTGGACCTGCACAATAAAGAATGTCAGAGAGGTTTATGTCTTTTCCCTTGCCAGTGTACTAGGCCTGAACACTGCATGTCTGAACTCTGTTTCTCAAGTAAAGTTGGAATGTTCTTGAAAGATAATCCCTTTCTGGGATACGTAAGGAATAGTGTGCAGCCAGTCTGTCTTTGCTACAGAATACACTCCAGCAGGGTGATCAGGACCCACGCATAAAAATTACTTATCTTATATTAAAGATTCTGTTAAGGAAAATAGTTTGTTATGCTTTAAACCAGTGATTCTCAACCTTTTCTCTTGAAGACCACTCATTGTCTAACACAATATTCAATGCCACCCCCCATACAGACTAAAATATTGACAAAGCTGCTTGTTTTTAAACTTTTTATTATCTTATTAATAAATGTATTATTATTTTATTAAATTAACCACTTGATTTATTGGATTCATTTTGTGATTCCACAAGTATTAAAAAATGCATGTTCTTCAGTAAAAACAGTATTTATTGATAAAAAAAAAGATTTAGATTTTATGTATTTTTTAGCATTTCAATTTTGATTACAGTTAAAATATTTAACATATTAGTAATAATTTATTAATGGTTGTGGAGGCCCACTGGTTGTGATCCACTGTATTAAACAATCAGCTGCAATGTAACATGTTTTTATCTGTTTATGCTAACCATAAAATGAATACTGAACTACTATATTTGAACTACTAAGTTGCACAGTGCCGCCAATTAGCTGTTCTGACTGTTTCGCATCATCTTAAAAATATTTAGAAATATTATGAAGTGTTCCAGAGAGCCATGTGATAAGCCAGCCAGGTTTTAATATTAACTTGTGTTATTGATTTTTTTTTTCCATAGTTGGCAGGAGACAATGTACTGTAATCTAATACTACTTCTCAAAGAAAAGGGCACAACTTGCCATGGGTTGTGAAACTCTGCTGTAATGTTTAGACTTACAGCAATAGGAAAACATTTAAATAGTCTCAAAAGACTTGTCAAATATTAGGTAACAGCCTCAAAAGAAAATTATTTCTTCTTTCCACCCCACCTCTCTTCTCTTGGGATGGGAGGGTGGGATTGGCGTATCGATAGACTCTGGATGCTGATGAGCTCATAATGAAGAATGCATTAGCTAAAAAGATGGACCACGCTTTCACAAAGCAATAACTCAATCATACAGTTAGACATTGATTTGGTTGCTCTTTAAGAACAGCTTTCAGTAACACTTCTCTAATATTCCGATCTATACCCATTAAATCAGTTGTTACAAAGTCCATCCAAAGGGTTGTTCCACTCAAAAATGAAAATTCTATCATTTACTCACCCTTATGTCGTTCCACACCTGTAAGTTGTTATGCTAACTCTTTAGAATAGGGAACACATATTCACTGTTAACTAAGAGTTTTCCCTGAACAAACTCCTAATTTGCTGCTTATTAATAGTTAGTAAGCTAGTTGTTAAGTTTAGGTATGGGGTCAGATTAAGGGATCTAAAATATGCTCATGCAGAATAAGCTATTAATATGTGCTTTATAAGTACTAATAACCAGCCAATATGCTAGTAATATGCATGCTAATAAGAAACTAATTAATAGTGAGAACTGGTCCTTAAAATAAAGTGTTACCGAAAATCCTTACATATAAATGCTGGATAAAAAAAACGGACAATTGAACAAAATTGATCTAATTTGTTTGAGAAGGCTTTGCAGGCTCCTTCATGTTATGAATACATTGGAGATTGTCATGAAATAAGCAGATAAATGCTGAGGAAAACATTATATGTTTTCATTTATTTTAATCCCTTCTGTGCTTTTTCCTCAGTGTCCTTTCTTGGCTACTGAAAAATTAATTGGAATATTTTAACATGAGCCTGGCTTCCGAAGGACTCTCCTTCATTTGAGCCCAGCATGTGCCAGATAATTAACCCTTTAACCTTTTTCTGATTGGAGAGAAGTGCTGGCCTTTCATAAAAATACCATTGCTAAGTTATCTTCTCTCTAAACGTAGATACTAAATGAAATGGCCAAAATGACTCTATTTAATAGGTGGTTGGACAGCCATGATAATGCACTCTAATGTGATAAATAAATGCCATTTTAAATGGAGTGGATGGAAAGAGAGTGAGATTGCATGAGGAGAGGTCGGGTGTTGTTTTAAAGCTCTTGACAGTCTAGTAATCACATAATTTACTAGTGTGTTATGTTTGTACACTTCTTGTAAATTAATAATAAATTATTTTTTTTTAAACTAGCAAAATGCATCCTTAATTCTTCAGTGACCATATGATTTTGCCTACATTTTAATTATGTATATGGCTGTAGACCACCAGTATGAGGACTTTGTTGTGTGCTTCTAGTTTAATGTGCTTCAAGCCAGCAGCTTCACTTTGAACTGGTGTAATAATGTCATGCTTCATCTAATGAGTCATTTTATGCTGGCATATTCTAATACCACACTGTCACTTCTAATGAGTTTCATAAACATTTGCTTTGAAATTTAATTGAATAAACCTGTCATTCTGAAAATGTGATATGGA
>NW_015648132.1:38692-42560 GCF_001515625.1 Sinocyclocheilus rhinocerous
AAGGGATCTAAAATAAGCTCATGCAGAATAAGCTATTAATATGTGCTTTATAAGTACTAATAACCAGCCAATATGCTAGTAATATGCATGCTAATAAGCAACTAGTTAATAGTGAGAACTGGTCCTTAAAATAAAGTGTTACCGTTGTCATTTCTTCTGTGGAACATAAAAGAAGATATATTGAAGAATGTTGGCAACCGAACAGTTCTGGTTCCCATTGAATTACATAATATATAGAGAAAAATACAATGGAAGTCATAGGAAATCAAAACTGTTTGGTTACCAATAGGGCTGCACGATAAATCGCATGCGATATTTAACGCGCATCTTATCAGTAAAGCCGGTTCTGTAATCCAACATTCTTCGAAATGTCTTCATTGGTAAGTGGGTGAGTAAATGGTGAGCGAATTTTCATTTTTGGGTGTCGGTAGGGGGTTGCCGTGATTTTGGCAAGTAAGACATGTTCCTGGATCAAAATCTTTTGTATCGACATAACTGTCCAAAAATATAGACCTAACCCAATCCCTACCCCTAAACCTAACCCTACCCATAATTTATTTGGCCATTTTTTAAAACTAAAATCAGAGGGAAATGATAGGTGAATAACAAGGGTGTACAAGCATCTAACCCTGATTGTAAGCCTAAAACTGACATTTCTTGAAAACTTATCCCTCAATTCTGATTGATTGATTAGAATGTTGTTCCAGGATCATTAAGGATGTTGATCCAGGAACATGTTGTACTTGTTGAAATCACGTTCACCATCGGAAGATGTGCTACATTAACTCACAAATGGAGAGTTGCATAATGTGTATTTGTGAATGCCATCTCCTCGGTTTTAATGCTCAGAATGACCATTGCCATCACTGTGCTCCTAGTCAGATGATACTTTAAGTTGTTTTTAATGCCTCGTTGGAAACTGCATCGAATGCTCCATGTGGAGCCTTTACAGCTACAGGAATTGTCCTAGACTTCTTTCCAGGGCTTGTGCCAGCCTTTTTCTGCTTAATGCATTCTGCCCAACTGTTGGGATAAAGAAAGAAAAGAACAATGAAAGCTAAATAAATATAAAGAAGGCTAAATGATAAAATCAGCAACATGGAGATGTGGACAGATGGGTGGATAAACAATTCAAATTAATCAGCGGGGGTGTGTGTGTGTGTGTGTGTGTGTGTCTGTGTGCACCCTCCAAAAAACCCCAAAATCTCATCATTTGCTCACCCTCTTGTTGTTACAAGGCTGTATGACTGACTTTCATTTGTGGAACACAAAAGAAAACATTTTGAACAATTTGCTGGTTGCTCATTTTCATACAGTTACAGTGCGTGACGACTGACGGTTTTAATAAAAAAAAAAAAATGCATAGTAGTCCATATGAATCATGTCCTATACTCCAAGTCTTAAAAATCAATAAATTTGTTTCTAGAATTTTAAATCATCTTCTTCTGTAATTGGATATTTAATATTTAGATGTTGTTGATATTATGCATTGTGTTATACCATGGTTTGCAGTCTTTCTTGCAATTTTAATTATCAAATTAGCCAAAATATTTAACAAATGAAGATGCATAGGGCAGCAGATGTGTAGAACTCACTTACAGATTAGACGGCCATACAGTCACTCTTTGTTCTGTCGAAAAGAGACCTGACAAATCGTTTTCCAAAAATCTTCTAAATCACTTACTGCTGGAGGCTTTGAGTTCTCCACCTGATGTTATTTTACATGCTTTTGCAAATCGCTGCCTCCAGTCATGTTGGAAGACACTGAGAATTTGTGAGTTGCAGAGTGAGTTACACAATTCTTCATGTCTGAACTTGTAGTGTTTGGGCTTTATAGAACATGTAACACACCCACAGTGGTTTCACTGGTTTAAGTAAGCGAGTGATTTAAAATAAGTTAATGGGACATGCAAGGCACAATTTTGCTTTTAGCACAGACTGTGCTGCATAAAACCTTTTCTAAAGTTGTTTCTGAGTTTTCTCGGAAAGGTCATTTGTTAAGGGTGTGATGTATTTATTTGTGCACTTGCAAAATATAAAGATGCATGATGTCAGAAATGTACCCTCTGTTCTCACTCAGCAAATCCTTTGATTCCCTTTATATCTGTGTTATGTCTGTCTGTGTTTTGCAGTTTCTAATTCAGCCTCGTCTCTGTAATTAACCTGTCACAGGTCTGACTGCTTCACCCACCTGTCACCCTGGCAGCGCAGGAAGCCAAGCGTGGGGAGGAGCTAAGCCCTGGCAGCATGGTGTCTGCTGTGGGGAACGGCTCCGTTCCCAGTCCTCAGAGCGAGGCAGTGACCAGTGAGTTGCAGGAACTCTCTCTGCAGTCTGTACCAAGCTTACTGCCCCTGAAAGAACGCAAGAATGGTGAGTTACGGCACACTAGTGCTAGTCCGTTAGTGAAACTAACGGATGCATTTGATTGATCAAAAGGGACAGTAAAGATATTTAAAATAAATGCTACAAAAATATTAAGCAGCACAACTGCTCTCAACATTGATAATAATAAGAAATGTCTCTTCAGCACCAAATCAGCATATTAGAATATTTCTGAAGGATCATGTGACCTCAAAAGTTTGAACCGTTATATACACATGGTATTTAATTATTACCATATTCATTAGGGCTAATTAAAAAATTTTCAATTAATCTTAATCTTCGAAATAAAAATTTAGTCAAATCAAGAGCTAGTGAATCAAATTGAATCAGCAAATCTGTATTGATACTCAGCCCTAATGTTCAAATGCTGTGGTGTTTACATTGTACTAGTACATTGCAAATTAAGGTGGATAGTACAATGTAATAGATTTTACTTCTTTTCTTTGTAGAGGTAGGCTGTGTTTCATTAGCCACTAGGTAACTAGATGAAGAATAATTGTAGAATTTAATGGTGTGGAGTTGTAATGTCTCTCATAAGAACAGGATGTACAGCAGCATATGTTCTGTGGATGTAAATATCGGATGATTTTCTAATTAGATATAGCACACAATAATGAAGTAATTAGATCACTTGTTATTAGATCAATGTTATTATGTAAGGTTTGCTGTGGTAGGTAGGTGAGTGGTGGGATGTTGTTGCTTTTTTTTTTTTTTTGTAACTCTGCCATTCCAGAACTGCCGGAATGCCAATAAAGAGTTAAACTCCCATGTAACAGCACCTCAGAAGCTCATGGCCTGCAGTCACCACTCCCTTCTTTCTGTCTTCAGCCCCCCCGAGCTGCACTTCATTAGATGGTAGTAACAGACATGTTAATGCAGGACCTCTCTCTTCTCCTGCATAAAACAGAAGTGATTGTTGTTAAGGTGTTTGGAGAACAATGTTGGTAAGTATATAGGGATGCACAGATTATTTTTTATTTTTTGCAACATAATTTCAGACAAAAATAATCACTATTTATCAGTTCATTTTACTGTTAACAGCAACTTTGAAAAAAGAAAAAGCAGCATGCATTTGAAACAATGCAGGCAAAGTCTCTTTCAAGGAAAGTCTGTTCACTTTGCAACACCTCTGGGAAGCTATTTCAAGACCAAGTCCTATCTGCATGAATGGGGAAATCCTGAAATCTCAAAAAGCGCTGGCCACAATCACATTTAAAGGCACAATATGTAAGATTTTTTATTAAAATATCCAAAAACCACTAGAACAGTTTTATATACAGTGGGTACGGAAAGTATTCAGACCCCCTTAAATTTTTCACTCTTTGTTATATTGCAGCCATTTGCTAAAATCATTTAAGTTAATTTTTTTTCCTCATTAATGTACACACAGCACCCCATATTGACAGAAAAACACAGAATTGTTGACATTTTTGCAGATTTATCAAAAAAGAAAAACTGAAATATCACATCGTCCTAAGTATTCAG
>NW_015648132.1:43176-65496 GCF_001515625.1 Sinocyclocheilus rhinocerous
TGTCACTAGTTAAAATTGCTTATTTCTCTGGATTTAAACATTCTTCGAAACATTTGGGATAATGTAAGTACACAAGTCAGCAAAATATATAACACTGTTCTAGTGGTTTTTGGATATTTTACTAAAAAAATCTTACATATTGTGCCTTTAATATGCTATGCATTTTATTAGACATGTGACGACCGCACAGAGTAGCATTATAACAGAATGTTCAAATGTATCTAGAATGATAAAACAGCGCTGCTTTTTTTCCCCACATACTCACGACCGGAAGGAACGGAAGCGGTCGATTGTGGCATAATAAAAGCTCCGCTGCTTTCGAGCCATGTGTCGCACTCATTCAGCGGCCTCGTTTTGCTTCGACGGCTTTCCGCCTCACTCTGCTTCATACGACGTTAATAAATGTCTAATACATTAGCTCATCCATGAACATGATTTCTGCCCGAGTCCCGTCGGATTGCATCGGCTGTGGGGATGAAGACGACAACTCCCATGATTCCACACTCAGTCACAGCGTCATCAAACTACGCCTTTGCCTCTTTGTTTGTGAATGAGTACTAGTCAGGTGAAATCACTATCATACTAATTAGATTGTAAGAGCAGACTAATTGCTATAAAAGGAGGGAATAAACACTTCCAATCATTGTGTTCTTGTTAGCAATGGTTACCTCCAAAGAAACATGTGTAGCCATCATCGCTTTGCATCAAAATGGCCTCACAATCACATGCAAGGAAATTGCTACAAAGAATATTGCACCTAAAAGAACCATATCATCAAGAACTTCAAGGAGAGAGGTTTAACTGCAGTGAGTAAGTCTTCAGGACGTCCCAGAGTGTCCAGCAAGCGCCAGGACCGTCTCCTCCTGAGGAGTCCATGTGGAAAAATAATCTACAAATACTGAAGCAGCAAACTTTGCAAAACACAAAATTTATGTCACTGCCAAAACTTTTGGCCATGACTGTAGTGGCAAAAAATTACATATTGTGCCTTTAAATTATATATTTCAATTCGGCAACAATCCGATATTAACTGTCCCATAAATGTTGTTTCTTTTGCTCAAATAGCATTATGCTTATATTTCAGCCTAAACCAGCCAGTGTGCATTTGTGGTCTGAAACGCGCATCTCAGAACACTGACTGTTTTTATGGCTTTTTATTATGACTTTACACACTTTGTATTTCTATATCTGAAGTCTTTGATGCAGGTTTTATTAAATATAATGTAAATGGCTGATATGTTGACAGTAAAGAGGTCTCATTTACAGTTGTTTCACATAAACTCTGTCTGTGAGATGAGATTTACTCTAAGAAATGACAGATGAATGCAATTGCACAGCAAACCCGCTGTCTGTGGAGACGTATTTTCCTACACGATAGTCTTAAAAATTCAAGCAACAGTTGAGCTATGTTGCAATGTTGCAGCTTAAGTAATCACTGTTTGAATTGAAGACGTTTGGACGAGGGAACAGAGGCCTGGGGAAGGACGTGTGTTGGGTAGCCGTCCTGAACACTTGATTGCATAACTTTGTGTACAGAGCAGAAATCCTGCCTCTCAGAAAGCAGGCGGTCAGGAGAATGAGAGGGGGCTAAAGGTGATCTGGAATGTGTTTTGGCTTCAGTTTCTGGCTTGTAGTTCACACACGCTTGCTTCTGTAGTAAACGGGTGACCTCAAATCAGGACACAAAGACCCTGATCTCTCCTCCCCTCTCTCCTGGAATGAAAAAAAAATGCCTGCAAGGAACAGGAAAACTAGGAGTTGCTAAACACAGCTGAAAACAGAGCCTGAAAGCAGCACTTAGGCAGTAATAAAGAAGAAACCGGCTCATATAGACAGACACAAACGCTTGTGCTAACACACCCACATCTGTAGGGCGTGCACACACACGCAGGCTCTGAGCGGAGGAAGGTGAGAGGCACACAGACACACCCTGCCGTTCTTGGATCTACTGCGGGAATTATCTCTCAGCAGAACAGCACAGAGTTAAATCATTCAACTTCATTCACAGCTTGTTGTGTTGTCCGGACTGGAAATGGATTAATAAAGTGTGGCCGTGATTGTATCCGTATCCTTCTGCACTGGAAGGATATGGCCATACATTTAGGTACAGTACTTGCATGTTTAAGTTTTTTTTTTAAATGTTAGATGTTTGTTGATGTGAATGAAGTCATGTAGAGGTGTGGTAAACTTGGTTGAGGTTTAACAACTTATGTTTAATAGATAAGCCTGATGTTTGCGAAGCCCTGCACAGGATTTATTGCTGTTTGAACTGATGTCTCACTAAACCACAACATTTACTTAATCCTGAGGCCAAGCTATTGACTCAGAGGTTTTTAGCTATTAAAGATGTTAAACATTTTCGTGTCTTAGGTTTTCAGATAAATACCGGAGTAATCAAACAGTTGTGGAATGTGACTGGTTAGTTATTCCCCATGAATATTCGTTATGCATTTAATTTGAACTTGATCCATGATCTTGACAACTTATTTTTTTATTTATCTGTTTATTTATTATTATTATTATCATTTTGGGGGGGGCATCATATTTATTAGTGTTTTAGTTAGCTTTTATTTTTTAAATTCAGTTTTCATTTTAATTTAAGTTTTAATTGTGTTATGTACTCCTTTCATTTTTATTAGTTTTTTTTTCAGTTTTCTGTTTATCTTTAATTTATTTAAATTTTTTTTGCTTATTTTATTTCAGTTAGTTGGCAAGGCATAGTTTCTATTTTTTTAGATTAAGTGTTTTCTTAAGTTTTTGTCTATTTATGTTTTTGTATTTTATTTCAGCTATATTTCAGCTATATTTCATTTAACAACAGCAATTTTTAACAGTTTTCGTTTTGTTTAACCATAACAGCACTGTTGAGCATAGACAGGAAAGTAAAAAGAAGAAAAGAAAGAAAAAGAAGAAAAGAAAGTGACGTGACATGTGGCCAAGTATGGTGACCCATACTCGGAATTAGTGCTCTGCATTTAACCCATCCAAAGTACACACACACACCGTGAACACACACCCGGAGCAGTGGGCAGCCATTTTTTGCTGCGGCGCCCGGGGAGCAGTTGGGGGTTCGGTGCCTTGCTCAAGGGCACCTCAGTTGTGGTATTGAAGGTGGGAGAGAGCGCTGTACATTCACTCCCCCCACCTACAATCCCTGCCGGTACGAGACTCGAACCCGCAACCTTTGGGTTATGAGTCCAACTCTCTAACCATTAGGCCACGACTTCCCCATTATAAGAGAGAAAGGGTGAGAGAACGGGAATGGAATCAGGACATGACCCTGGTTGGACTCAAATGTCCTGAGCATCACAGCAACTTTATTAGGATACTCTTTTATGCTTAAAACTTGCAAAGAAACAGAAAGAATGGAATATACAACCAAAAAATCATTAATTCGCCTGTGACACGGCCCCTGAACACTCCAGAGTGTCAAAGCACATTTACTTGTACTACTTACTTCTACTGTTTTGTTGCTTTCATACTTTTGAGTTGAATTCTCTAAAATGATACACTATAGAAACAGATATGTGGAGAGCTCACCCTGGAATTGCTCCAGCTGGAAGGGGCAGGATGTGTCATTGATGGATAGGAGTTTTTGCTCTCTCTTTTGTTAAAACCAGCTGTTTTCTCCCTGAGGTATGGCAGTGGAGCTCAGAGCTTTGAGGAAAAGAACAGACTCCTTTTGAGACAGAATGTCTGGGTCATCAAGACAAGGAAACAAACAGAGTTACCATGCCATGTTTGATGCTGTGTTATAAATCAGCTCTTGGACAAGGAGGATTGACAGAGTCCTGGCAAAAGTCAGCGTAAAGGGTGATTGATTATCTGTGAGAGCCCACTCCTCCAGATGCGGTGCCTTGACGTGAGATATTGGATTAAAGAACAGTTTTGTGAACTTTTTGTGACTTTGGTACCAGTCGCCATGAGATACAAACATTGATTTTTAAGTGCAACTGATGGATTGATAGAAGCTCTCAGGTCGTTTTCATTCCCACTGCCACAGTTAATATTGGCTAACAGTAATGTTTCTGTATAAATGGTCAAGATTTAGACAGTTAGTCCTGTGAAACTGTATGATTTACAAGTCATATTGCATCATTATTGCTTTCCAGAGCGCAGTTACTTTGCTGTGGGTTTTGCTCTGACTGTCTCTGGGTTGCTCTGTGGTTTTCTGTTATGTAATATTTTAGGATTGCTTGCCAAGTTTAACTCCAGCATGCTTACACAGGCCCTGAACATAACAGAATGGAGGGAGGAAAAGAGGAAAAAAGAGCCATTGCCTGTTTGCATTAAATAGACAAGACCCACAGCTGGCCGTAATCCTTATTGAGGCCTTAATCCTGCATTAAATAGACATGACCCATAGCAGCCTCTCGGTTTATCTAGGCATCTTCTGTTTGCATACTAACAAGTCAGGTGAATCATAACACTGGAAAACACACCATGCTTATTGTGGTGATGATAAAATGAAAAGGCTGACGCCAGGATGAATGGGTATTCCAGGAACAAGGAAGCTTACTAGAATTCTCTGGCTTAGTTGTTAAGAAAAAAAGTATGTACTTGCAGGCACAGACAGAACCTTTGGTAATAAAGTGGCCTTTATAAGATTACATCAGTTTAGCTGCTTTGATTTATTTGATTTGCTCAAGTGCAGTATGCCAGAACCAATAATGCACTCGTGGCCCTCAGCTATAAAAAGTGCTTTGTCAGCTAGACAGTGCTCCACAGTGCTGTTTGCTTATTCCAGTGCACCACATCTGCATAGCAAAACCAACAACCAAAGTCAATGTATCTCACTGATTTCACACAAATACATCTAAATTAACTTTAAAGCGGTCATATGATGCTGCTAAAAAAAACATTATTTTGTGTATTTGGTGTGATCTGAATTTATAGTTGAAAGCTAGGTATACTTCTATTCTGCAAGGATGCATTAAATTGATCAAAAATGACAGTATTTTTATAATATTACAAAAGTTTGTTTCAAATAAAAGCTGTTATTTTGAGATTTCTGTTTAGCAAAAATTTTTTATCAGTTTCCACAAAAATATAAAGCAGCACTTAATACTGTTCTCATAATTGTTAATAAAAATAAGTGGTGTTTATTAAGCACCAAATCAGCATATTAGAATGATTTCTGAAGGATCATGTCTGGCTGAAGACTGGAGTAATGATGCTGAAAATTCAGATTTGACTGATAAATTGCTTTTTATTTAGATTTTTAATCTTATGAAATATTTTTTTACTTTTTTAAATATTTTAAATTGTAATAATTTATATTATATATAATAATATTTTATATTTTATAATTATTTTATAATATATTATTATATTATATTTTGACTGTACTTTTGATCAAGAGACTTGAAAAAATTATTTTAAAAAATCTTTGCTTGTGCTCTTTTATCTTAAGTGATATTGATCCTACAAATGCATATAATTTAGTTTTAATGTTTACATTGGAGCTTCTGGACGTAAACACAGGAGCACAAGGCAACCACTCCCATCAATTGCTTTGTTTTTTCTGTTCTTGCAATTCCAGCTTTATGACTGAATTGATAGCATCCACTGTCTTATTCACATATCAGCAGTTGTAAATTGATTGCACATGATTATATATAGAGAGGAACATTTGTCACAGACCAAATTGTATCCTGGTGGATTTCCATGGAATTTCCAACTGATAACGTGTTCAGAATTTGGTGAATATATGCTTTGATTCTCATTAATTCCATGTAGAAGTAACAAAAACAGTAAAAGTAGTGTGTAAAGTCATATTGTGTTTTGATAAAGTGACATGTTTAGAAAGGATACAGAAGATAATGATCTGTGTGACAACTTAGCGACTCTCCCTTAACAGGCTAACAAGTCATGACAGGCCAGGTTTAAATACTCAGGCGGTGCTGCAGTGATTTTCAAGTTTAAAAGAATGTTCATTGTTTCATGGCAATTACTTAAATGTCGTATGTAATGTCACTACAGATCAACAAAACTGTGTCCTAACCAGTCGCAGTGTGACAAATTTACAGCAGAATGAATGTGAAACTCCTACGCCATGTGCAACAATAATCCAGTCAGAATTAGAGACCACCTGATATTGCTTTTTAGTTTATTTTTGTTATCCAATAACAATAATAATAGAATAATATTTTCTATTTATATATGTATGTATGTATATGTTTATTTATGCAATTTATGTTGTGCAGATATGTTTTGTTGCTTTGTTGTGTCACTTCTGGTTAAGACATTATTTAACCTTTTAAAACATAACATATGAAATAATAGTCTGAAAAAGTATCATATTTCATGCTTTAGGCTGTTATGGCTCACATAATATGATATAGGAGAATATGGAGCTAATTCCCGAGGAACAAGGAACAAAAAACACCTTTTCTCAAGGGCCCAAACTGAGCAAAAATATGCAAAACCTAAGATGAAATTCTGATAGTTTGTAAGGTAGATCAATAAAATATTTCTAACAGTATAGTAGACTAATGTATTAAAATGCTTCGTTTTGTGTGTGGGAGGCCAAAACATATAATGCAATACAGTCCAATGATTGATTGAAAGATTTACAAATAAATGTTCCTCACAAGCATGATGCATCGTATTTGACACTCACGTTTTACCATGATTTTTCTAAAAATGATGTATGGATAATCAAGTAAGCCTAAGTTGCTTCAGTCCAGTAGTGTTCATCTTGAAGAATTACTAATGATTTAAAATTGTATCTTTTATAAAAGTCAGATTTCACAGCATAAAGATGCGTACAACAGCCTGAAGGGGGATGTTTTTAGAATTACACTTAAAGGCCTTTTACTTGCTAAAAAAGTATAAACTATCAATCAGACGACAGAAGGCATGTGTGTTTTATAGGGCTGCACGATTAATCGAAATTAAATTGCAAAGGCGATAAATTAGCTACGCAAACAGCTTTCATAATCACAGAACGATTTCTTCGATTTTATAATCGCGCGATTATATCGTCTGCGATTATGAACACGATTTTGCGTAGCTTGTCAGTGAACTACGGCTCTGTGTAGTAAACGCTGCTCCATCTTACTACACAGAGCCGTAGTTCACTGACTAGCTACGCAAACAGCTTTCATAATCACAGAACGATTTCTTCGATTTTATAATCGCGCGATTATATCGTCTGCGATTATGAACACGATTTTGCGTAGCTTGTCAGTGAACTACGGCTCTGTGTAGTAAATGCTGCTCCATCTGAAAGCACGTGCTGAAGATTTACTACTAATCACAGAACCGGCTTTACTGACAAGATACGCATGACAATCACATTCGATTACTCGTGCAGCCCTATTTGATCATGTTGATAATTTAAAGGCCTTACAGTAGGCTTTGTAGAGTTAAGGCAAATGTGGAATGGAACAGAATACCATTTGTTTTATCTATAACAGCAGGATGGAATATCATGTGAAAATGTCAAATACAATAAAAACAAGAGTCATGATTTGCGGAGATGCTAGAAAGTAGGGCAGGAGGTATAGAGGTTTGGATGAAATTAGTTCAGAAGGATGTTATGTAACTGGCTCACAAAAACAGGAGAGCTTGGACGTGAACCTCTCTTTTTCACTGGTCTCTCTCTCTCTCTCTCTCCTCCCATAACCTCATTTGCTGAGCTCAATCTGACGTTCCTTCTGCACTTTAGCAGCTTATATTACTCGAGTCAAGCAGCTGGCCTGATTTTCCGTATACTCTGTTTCTCGTTCCTTCACTTTTTCACTCTTTTGAAAACTTGTTAGTGGGGCCCTATTTGAATCAAATTGAGGAGATTAGTTGTATAATCCTGTTTTGTGTCTGGCTCTCATGTGCGTATCATTTTGATGACTTTGTGGCAGTGCGATCCCTTGCGTCATTGTAGAAATGTAGACTGCATGAAAACTGGTCTGCTAGGGCCTATTTTTCTGGCTAGTGCTGGAAATTAAGTAACAATGACGTTGTTTTCCAGTGGGTGATTGAAAGCAGAAAGGAAAATAGCAGCAGACAAGTGTGTTTTAATATGGTACAAACATCTAGAAGAGGGCAGAAACTGATTCTCAAGAAACTGATTCTCAAAAAACAGAACAGCGTGAATGCAATAGAAAATCAACCTCACCTTTTTGAGACTGTGGAAATGTTTTTCATGACTTTAAATATATATTTCAAAATATTTAGTTGTTGTTACGGAAAAAGCTCATGTTAAGTTAATCTTAAAATACAATATAAAAGCGGATATGGCAGCTGCAAAAAACTCGGTACTACACCCTAAGTTAACCTTGGCCAATAATGATCAACCAGCTATGATTCTGACAGTCATAACGGATTGTTTGCATTGCTTGTAATAAAAACTACTCATTTAGGTGTTTTAGATCCGTCTGAGAGCCTGATGAACTTTGACTTTATTATCTATGATGCTTTATTTGATAAAGCTGGTGTTTTGTTCTTTGTGTCAACTTTTGGGTTTAGCATATTGGCTGACAATAGACTTCCTCTGTGGTCAGTTGTCACTTCGCAATGCTGGGCCCTTGTAGTCAATGCCAGCATGAGCATCAACTGCTGTGAATTCTCACCAAGTGTTGATGACAGCGATGAGCTCGTGGTCTAAAAGCAGATCGTGGTAATGTTTTTGTCTCTAGGGGGTCTGTGCATAGTGATCTTCATTTCCCTATAATATAGAAAAGAATATATGACTGTGTTTACATTAGCGTATTTAATCTGAACGGAATATACAGTGGCCAGAAGGCATTTATTAAATACTGAGTGATCTGGAATTTTCCTGCCACCTGGTTAACACACGCAGCACTTCTTAAAGGGAGAGTTCACACAAAAATGTCATTCTGTCATTCCAAACCTGTATCACTGTGAATCACAAAATAAAATACTTTCTTTTCTTTTTTTGTCTGATGTTGTTTTGGACTCCATTGACTTTCATTGTACGGATGAAAACGGTTGAAAAATTCAGTTGAAAAGTTGAATTTTGTTTTCAGAAGAAAGTCACACAACATTTGTGTGAGTATATTATGACAGACTTTTCATTTTTGGGTGAGCTATCCCTTTAAGTGATTAACATGTACTTGATCCATATTTACAATAGCCGTCCTTTAGTGTTTTGCTTTCTGGTGTTTTGTTTTTGTGTGTGTTTGTTCGAAAATGTGTGCGAGTCATGTTTGCAAGAACAGTAGTGCTGGGATAGCAGTGGGTAACCCTATCCAGTGCTTGCACAGGTGATACTGAGCTGAATATAGAGCCTTTTGACCAGCTGGCCTTACTATTTAAAACCGAGAGGGTGTGGGGATGAGGGGGTTCGCCAACAGTGAAACATGTGCGATGTATGTGAGATGTATGTACTTTATCTGCCAGAAAGAAAGGAAAGGTCAAAGGAGACCTACATTCTTCCCATGACCTACATCCTTCCACTCTCTCCGCTCATGTCACCGGGACTCCCGAGAGCTTTTCCGTATTAAATACCTTGTGAAATGTGAACTATGTGTTGGATGTTACATGCCATATGTGAGAGGGTTGATCTGTTCCTGAATTTTTTTTCCTCTTGCTTTGTGCAGTTGATTTTTTTCACTTGTGCATGCAAGAAACGCGATTAGAAGCTTATAGTTTGTGAACATATTATAAAAGAACTAAGAAGAAATGTTTTCTCTGTATATAAGTGAAAGTGTTGTTACTGTTAATGAGAAATACATTATTTTCATTCTATGAAATAAAAACACTAACAATTGGAAGAACATTTTCATGACCCTAAAAGAAAAGAAAATGTGTAAGTTGGAATATACTGTGAATATACTTAATTAATTTGTGGTCACTTTATTTGATTTAGTTTTGGTCTATATAATACTTATTTTATTTGCAACAGCAGTAAGCATTTAAAAGTATATGACAAAATTATAATTATTACTGCACTATTGTTCAACACTTTTTATTATGTATAATGTTTATCAAATATATATTCTATTCTTAATTTTTTAAAAGAAATTAATACTTTTAATCAGCAATGTTGCTTTAACTTGATCAAAAGTGACAATAAAGAGTTTTACATTGAAAACTTTTCAAATATTTTTCAAATAAATGCTGTTGTTTTGAACAAAGAATACTGAAAATAATGTCATGATTTCCACAAAAATATTCAACAACTGTATTCAACAAAATCAACATATTAGAATGTTTTCTTAAGGATCATGTGACACTGAAAACTGGAGTAATGGAGTAACTGGAGTAAGCTGAAAATTCAGCTTTGTCATCACAGGAATAAATTACAATTGAAAGTATATTAAAACAGAAAACTTAAATTTCTAATAATAATTCACAAAATTACTGTTTGTATTTTTGATCAAATAAATGCAGCCTTAACAGAATAAGAGCTTTTTTTTTTTAAGTATAGAAAACTTACCTACCCCAAATTTTGAATGCTAGTGTGTATATATACAGTAGATATATATATATACACAGTGGTGTGAAAAAGTGTTGGCCCCCTTCCTGATTTCTTATTTTTTTGCATGTTTGTCACACTTTAATGTTTCAGATCATCAAACAAATTTAAATATTAGTCAAAGATAACACAAGTAAACACAACATGCAGTTTTTAAATGAAGGTTTTTATTATTAAGGGAAAACAAAATCCAAAACTACATAGCCCTGTGTGAAAAAGTGTTTGCCCCCCTGTTAAAACTGGTTTATCACACCTGAGTTATATATATGCTACCCTAATGAACCAGTGAAAAAGAGCTGAGGGGGTGAATGGGGGTCTGCCAGATTGTAGAGCGTAAACGAGAGGCAACAGCTGAGCTGAAGCGAGCAGTCATTGGCACTCAGCAGACCCTCCTTTATGTTTGAGGGTGAGAGACACGCTGTTCTGTGAATGTCTTCTGCTGAGTGCAGAGCAGGCTCTGTGCTCTGCTGTCCTCACCTATGCGCGTTAGCTTCATTTTCTGCCTCTGCGTAACGCAGCTGCAGAGCCTCTGCATTCACCTTTGAGAACAAAAGAGGACAAAAGCGAGAATTAGATTTGGGATGAGGAAGAAACCAAGTGGAAGCTGTCTGTTCTCCAATTCTGTGATTTGAAACGCTGTAAATACCGTTGTTGTGGACTAACATACCTGTTACGGAAATCTTGCGCCGTACAATCCGTTTTCCTCACTTTGGACCACCAATGGAATATCAGTTTTGACTTTGAGACATTTCAAGAGACTTTCAACACTGGATCCAAACATGCTGGACACAAACCACTGCCTTCACATTGATACTTCCTTTTTTGAGGATCAACCAATCCAAAATGGTGAAGATAAGATGTCTTTGAGTCTGAACTGTGACAGACATGCTTATCATAGCCTCAAAGAAGGTGGGCATTGCTGTTTTTATGCTTTTATAGAGTATAAATAAAGCACCCTCCAGGTGTGCATCCAACCTAATACACTGAATTTAGCTTCATTAGCGCTTATCCCGAGTCTTAACGTGTCAAACCTGATTATTCTAGTGTCTTAGTGGTGAGATCACCCCAGCTGCTCATACAGAGCCAAGAGCGAGCACCGGTTGACCTGTAAACTGTGCCAGGCCCAGGGGCTTTGAGGCCAGTCAGCAAGAGGCGTGTTTAATTAAGACCCCAGACACACAGGCTCTTGGATTAACCCAGTTGTCTGCATGATTCGTTATTCTTTTTTCCTTTTGTTTCAAGACCTGGATGTTGACGCCACACTTTCCAGGTCTCCCACGGAATTTTCCAGGCTGGCGAGGAGAAGATGGAGAGAGTGTTGGCATTTAAACGTGTCTGATTGATTTACAGTATCAGGCCAGGTTCTCAGAGAGGTGCGAGAGGGCTTGTGTTTCTTCTTCAGTGGGTACAAAAATAGTGCCGAGCAGCTCTAAGGAGTGGGTGGTCAAAAACAGCTGTTAAAATGAAGTGGGAATAGGAAGAATTTAGAACAAATAGCGAAACTTTTTGTATTCAATTTGCAAGTGAGAACCGGAGTGGGTGTTCTGGGATTTTATGGGAACTTGCGACAAAAAGGGGCCCTGATTTAAAAGCACTGGATTCACATCCTCACAGCTGATCACCAAAACGTCAGCCTTTGGTTTTGTCACCTCAAGCACTTCCAAAAGTGGTTTTCACAGTGATGCCATAGAAGGACCGTTTTGTGTTCCCCAAAGGACCTTTCAGTGAACAGTTCTTAAAAGAACCATTTTTATACATTTTAATAATGTAAAGAACCTTTTTCCACCATAAACAACCTTTTGTACAGTTACTATGGATGTTAAAGGTTCTTCATGGAATCGTAGATGTCAATGAAGAACCTTTATTTTTTATTTTATTTATGGTTTATATAACAAAAAGGAGTGCTTGGTGGGTCTTGGCATGTGCAGACGATGTTCTGGCTTCTTTATCCCCAGACGTTGTGACTGTGAAGGTCAGAACACCTGACTAGTGCACACAAAGCAATGCCATGTGGGTGATGATGTCATTGTGCCAGGACTGACAGGTGCACGTTTGCCTCTAAAGCATCCAGGGCCACATCCCTCCTGACGTGGCATTTGACATAATAGTACTGTAACGGCTTTTTTTGCACTGAACAAAGCAATAATAACAAATCTCTCATGCTGTCTACACACCACCCTCTTTATAATCATTGAGCAACTTACCCAATGTGTTGTGCCAGCACGCAAGTTCCCGATTTGAAGAACGCCTATTGCCTCGCAGTTGCACTTTTTGAATTCAGGAAAGTAGTTGAGTGTGGTGAAACGGGAAGTATGAAAAACCACCCAAACAACCTAAACATTCACAGTCCCTCCCCTCAGCATTCACTCTTTACTTAGAAAGAAACTGAAAGAGGGCCCTTTCGAGCTCTTGTCCTGACTTATGCTATTGTCATCTGGCTGCAGCTGTCCTGATGCGAATATCGTCATTCTCTGTATCTGAACCCTTGTCCTCTCTCCCCATGCAGTTCTTCAGCTCAAACTACAGCAGAGAAGGACGCGAGAGGAGCTGGTCAGCCAAGGAATCATGCCTCGTAAGTCAGATTTTACTCTTCTAGTTATGCCCAGCATCACACATGTGCATATGTGCATTTACTTGCAGCACAAGCAGATTGCAAAAAAATTAATAGGTTCATTTTGGGAATGTGTGTGAATGCTGTATTTATAGTGTTTTCATAAAGTATTTGGGCATTCAAGTCACGCTCAAAAATGTATAAATGAATGTAGTGACATTCAGACATTAAGTGTGACCTGAGTGTCCAAAAACTTTGAGGCCACTGTGTATTCAAAGCTAGGTATAATGACAGCATTCGGAGATATTTATGTTATACAGTTTAGCCACAATGATATGCAGACTCTTGATATGGGTCCATATTACTATTTGTTAGTGTGTCAATAAGTAACTAGCTGTTGTGGTGCAGCAATGGCCACATGGATTTCATGCTACTATGAAGGATATTGCAACATTCCCAGCCGCTCATTCTGTATGAAATCGACAATGAAATGAAATAGTTCAACAATGCTTATGTAGCAATCAACACCCATTCAAAAGCAAAAATAGTGAGCTTGTCTCTGTTTCTGCCAGTTTATGCATGTGTGAATGCTGTATTTATAGTGTCTTCATAAAGTATTTGGGCATTCAAGTCACGCTCAAAAATGTATAAATGAATGTAGTGACATTCAGACATTAAGTATGACCTGAGTGTCCAAAAACTTTGAGGCCACTGTGTATTCAAAGCTAGGTATAATGACAGCATTCGGAGATATTTATGTTATACAGTTTAGCCACAATGATATGCAGACTCTTGATATGGGTCCATATTACTATTTGTTAGTGTGTCAATAAGTAACTAGCTGTTGTGGTGCAGCAATGGCCACATGGATTTCATGCTACTATGAAGGATATTGCAACATTCCCAGCCGCTCATTCTGTATGAAATCGACAATGAAATGAAATAGTTCAACAATGCTTATGTAGCAATCAACACCCATTCAAAAGCAAAAATAGTGAGCTTGTCTCTGTTTCTGCCAGTTTATGCATTATGCTGCATATTGCAGCATAAACTTGTATTTTGCTTATAGGCTCCAGCAGGCATTAATGGATGGGACTATCCTCTGTAGAAGACTGACTCTTGACTCTTGATTGCCAACACGCAGTCATTGTGAAAGGGCCTGTTGTTGTGTTATCAGGTGGATCTACTTCCCCTATTGTTTCCACTTCCTTATTCTGTGTTCTGCTCATCAGGCAAGAGGATTTGCAGTCTTCACACTGTGCTGTCTATGTGGCCTCTGTGAGAAGGAGGAAGTGCTCAAGCAGCTCTAGCTTAGCTCTTTAAGCGACAGCCAAAAACAAACTGTTTGGTTCAATTTAAACAGCACTAAACACTTGTGTTGCAATATTAATTGACAATTGCACTTGACAAAATACTTGCATTGCTGCACACATAAGCCTGCAGGATTACATTAAGATTTCATAACTGTTTAATGTAACTGTATGAGAGTAGTTGACACATAACGTGTCAACTGACTTTTTCAAGGATTTTAGATTAAATTTATATTGAATGTCTAAGGGAAAGTTTATGCTTTAAGGTTTTTCGCCATTTTTTTATTCACATTTGCCTCACAATGCAGGTTATGTCAACTTTCCGAATGTTTTTAATGTCATTTATCCACAACTCTACAGTTCAGTACGGAAGAGAATGAGGGCCAAGCAATAATAAAAAAAATAAAACCATCTCGAGATTAAATTCATTATAATACGAGATAAAATTTGTTAAATTTCAAGAAAAATGTCGAAATAAAATGTTGAGAATAAACGTATTAAATTGCAAGAAAAAAGTTGTGTTTCGAGAAAAAACACATTAAATCAAAAATCAGAAATCATTCGATTATGCTGACAAAATCTTACTGACCCCAAACTTTGTACAGTACTTTTCGGTTTATTTTTGTGAGCCTCTGCTGCACAGAGACTAGGCAGATCACTGCTGACCCTACCATGTGGTTTCAGAAATTTCAAGTTAGTTACCCAATCTTGGCTGTTACATCACATTCTTACTTTGTTATTCCTTTCATATTACAGCTCAATCACATGTGCAGTTTACTGTCCTTGTTTTTTTTTCCAGCCCTCTTTTTAGAGAAAAAATGTCTGCTGTTGTGATAGTAAATACAGTATATACTGTACATACCAATTTGGTACTACCAATTTAGGAATATACTTGTTTGGTATACTCTAAGATGACCAGAGGCAAACTATTTAGCAAAAAATAATTTTAAAGTAAAGAGTAATAAAAATAACTATATTATTTTATATCTGTTAAAATACATTAATTTTGACTCCCCAACTGTTAAGTTGTAGTTCTATATTTTCAGGCAGATGGATATGCACACTTGCTGTTCACACTCACTGAACTCCCTTTGTTCTTTCAGCAGGTGATTTGAGCCAATCTAATATAAGGGGATGTTCTCTTTTTTAAATGTATGACCTTTTTGTATGACATTTAATGACTAGTTTTTCAGTCTTCTTACATAGTTCCTCAGTATCAAATATGATTCATTAAGGGAAATAGGTGGGCACAGATACATGACTATTTGAAAACTTGAAAAGGCATGGCAGTGATTGAGTGAAAACGCAGTATGTATTGGGCCGCTGCTTTTTGTAGTGGTTAGTTCACACAGGAGGCATTTTGGTGTTCTCCTGCACTCAAACCTGAATACTCGCTTAATTAATCTGTTGTGCACCTGGCAGTTACAATGACCAAAATGCACATCCCTATGACTGAGCATAAGAAAGTAAGACTGTCTCTGTCTCTGTTCTGTACACAGCACTGAAGAGTCCGGCTGCCTTCCACGAACAGAGGAAAAGTCTGGAGAGAGCACGCGTGAGTGACTTTATCTCTTTTCCTTTTGAAGAAAAAGAGGTTCTTCTTGAAAACAAACAAAAAAAATCACTTTCTTGTCATCTTTGATTGACACTTGTTTTCTCTTTTACTGGTGCAGACTGAGGATTACCTGAAGAGGAAGATCAGGAGTCGGCCAGAGAGGTCAGAACTGGTCAGGATGCACATCCTCGAAGGTGAGTGTCACATCATTCTCTTTTAAATATGAAAACGGAGTAATATTAAATTATTACAGTATTATTCGTTTATTTATTCAATTGCAAGTCATGTTTCTGTTATGCATTTTCTGCCTCTTGCAATGGACCTTCTTCACAGTGAAAGGGTCCATAGCCATAACCCTATCCTGACCTGTTCCTGTTCAAGACTGAAGGAGCCGTCTACTGTATAGTTTCTATATTCCTTAGTATTTTTTTCCATTTCTGTTACATCAGAAACAGGTAGTTGATCAACATGCAAAAATACTAATTGAGTCAGTAGACTCTCAGAGAGGAATTTAGGTGGTATTTACATTAAAGGAAGTGATTCATTTGTTAATGATTATATTTGTTTCACCCACAGAGACCTCAGCTGAGCCCTCACTGCAGGCCAAGCAGCTGAAGCTGAAGAGAGCCCGACTGGCAGATGATCTCAATGATAAGATCTCCCACCGCCCTGGTCCCATCGAGCTCATCCACAAGAACATCCTTCCTGTGCACGCGCTCATTGGTTAGTCTGTAACCACTGTCAAAAACAGCATTTATGTTGCACGCGCTATTATTGCACTGTCAGCTTTGTCAGTGTTACTGTTTAAACACCATAAGCATTTTCGCCATAAATGACAACAGTGCAAATCTATTATTTGCAAAGTTGACAATTAAAGAGGAAACTTTACCTACGTGTATTGTCAATAACATTCCTGTGTCATTTTAATTGTATATATTTGTTCACTTAAAAGTAGGGATGCACCGATAACGATACTGGTATCGGTATCGGTATCGGGCCCGATACTGAGCGCCTGTACTCGTACTCGTTAAAATGCCCCGATACCAAACGCATGTGATAAGCGCCATATTCAAACAAAGAAACACCGACAACAGAACAACAGACAGCAGAAAGGAGTTAAGGATGTCTACTACGAAGTATATGTATGCAATGAATATAATGTGCAGCATGCCCAGGAGACTACAGACTGTAATTAAGGCTAAGGGCTGCCCGACTAAGTATTGATAGTTGTGTAAATACTGTCATACTAACAGCTGTCTGAATAATTTTTGGTTGATCGTAATCTATTACATACCTTTCTATCAAAATTATCTAACATTATCAAGATTAATTTGTTCTGACACAGTTTAACTCTGAGTTCTTGTCATATTTTATTACCATTTTCTAAACTATAGCGAATAAACTGTGATAATGTGAGAAATGTTGAAGGTGAAGGTGGTTTGACTGTATCTATTTGATAAATGAAGTTAACCAACTAACATTATACATACCCTTTTGGTTTCTGTACCCAATATTGAAAAAATTTACAAATGCAATAAAAATATCGGTATCGGTACGCGGTATCGGCAAGTACCAAAAATAAAAGTATCGGTATCAGGCGAGTACTGGAAAAAGTGGTATCCGTGCATCCCTACTTAAAAGTTTCACTCACAATGATTTGTTCACAACTCAAGCACCACTAATTCTGTTAAATATAAGTGAAGTTTTACTGTCATCAATGTCTTAAAAGGATAGTTACCCAAAAATGAAAATCCTGTCATCATTTAATCACCCTCATGTTGTTCCAAACCATTTTCTCAAAACTTAGATTAAACCACTTGATTAATTTTTTGGCCTTTTTGGATCTTCTAAGTTTTAGTTGCCTGAACTTTCAGTGGAGGCAATGAAACCAAAAAAAATAAATCTTTATTTTTTTAAACTTATCAGTTTGGAACAACATGACGGTGAGTAATCAGTGACAAAATCTGAGTGAACTTAGGTGAACCATGAACCAGACTTATATGTGTCCATGCACAGATCAGACAACCATTTTCTTTTGTGTATTTTCAGGTACAGAGTCTCCGAAGGGTGAGAGCTCCTCACTGGACGAGGACAGTAGTGATGCCCTATCACCGGATCCCCAGTGCAGTCAGGACTCTCCGTTGGGTCTTGCCCCTCAGCACTCCCCCTCTGATATGCTGAAAATGAATGGAGACCTCTCACCCACTCAGGTATATTGCTGTTTCAGTTGTTCAGTATGAGATTAATGGAATATTGCTTTTGTGCTTTCAGTATGCTAGAGGGCAGCACTGCTCTACACTTAAAGGGGACCATTCATCCAGACACACCCAACATGTCATCATGTTGTTGTAAACTTTTATTGCAGTTTATGTAGCTCTTTTCTATTTATATATATATTTTAAAATGTAATTTATTCCAGTGATGCAAAGCTGAATTTTCAGCAGCCAATGCTGCAGTCTTCAGTGTCACACGATCATTCAGAAATCATACTAATATGCTGATTTGGTTCAAGAAACATTTCTTATTCATCGTTAATGTTGAAAACAGTTGTTGTGCTTGTATTATTTTTGTGGAAACTGTAATACTTTTATAGAAATCTTTCAACATTATAAATAACTTTACTGTCAATTTTGATCAATTGAATGCATCCTCGTTGAATAAAAGTATAAAATTTTTCTTAAAAAAGACCTGGTTACTGACCCCGAACCTTTAAACGCTAGTGTATGTCTGCTAGAGCAGTGGTTCTCATCCGGTGTGGGTTGTGACCCAAAACTGGGTCACGTATCTGTTTTGATTGAAAAATAATAATAAATGTGTTATTTTTTTCTTGTACATGTGTTACTTGTTTCATGTACATTGTAGATGAAAAGATAAATTTAGCAGAATGTCCAAGCTGCTTTTTACCATTTGTATTTTAAAGTGAACTGTCCCTTTAAATTGTTTTGTATTTTAAATTACTTCATTATAAGCCACAAAGCAACATCTGCAAGGTTAAGAACAGAGAGGACAATGTAGAAAATGCATTTAAGACCACACCATACTGTATTTAACCAGTGTATTTATTGTAGTTCCTCACTCAGGCCCCACCTCCTCCTCTCGTTGCATCCAATGCCTCTCCACCACAGAATCTAACCAGTGAAACTAACATGACAAACTCTTCCCGTCCACCGACGGGACATACAAAGGTAAAGTGAAAGCCATCAAACCTATCATCGGTTTCATTTTTCAGTCTAAACCAATAAAAATGTGATTTCATCACTCATTTTTTGCTCATTGCATCTCTTTGCTTTGCCCTCACCATAAGCAGCAGTCCAAGTCCAGCACAGATCGGACATCTCAGCGATCCAAGAAAGCCAAAGATAACAAGCCCAAAGTGAAGAAACTCAAATATCACCAGTATATCCCACCTGACCAGAAGAACGACCGGGAGCCGCCTCCTCAACTGGACTCCTCGTACGCTAAGATCCTCCACCAGCAGCAGCTTTTTCTTCAGCTTCAGATCATTAACCAGCAACAGCAGCACTACAACTACCACACTATCTTACCCGCACCTCCAAAGTGAGTACAACCACACTGGATATGGATACTGTGTTGTGTATAATTGTGTATGTGCATATTATGTTTGTGTATGGGGTCGGTAGGATTTTTTCTCTTTAAATATTTATATGATAAAAAATTACATTAAAAACAGTAATACTGCAAACTTTTATTGCAATTTATGTAGCTCTTTTCTATTTATATATATATTTTAAAATTTTATTTATTCCAGTGATGCAAAGCTGAATTTTCAGCAGCCAATACTGCAGTCTTCAGTGTCACACGATCATTCAGAAATCATACTAATATGCTGATTTGGTTCAAGAAACATTTCTTATTCATCGTTAATGTTGAAAACAGTTGTGCTTGTATTATTTGTGGAAACTGTAATACTTTTATAGAAATCTTTCAACATTATAAATAACTTTACTGTCAATTTTGATCAATTGAATGCATCCTCGTTGAATAAAAGTATTTAAAAAAAAACAAAAGACCTGGTTACTGACCCCGAACCTTTAAATGCTAGTGTATGTCTGCTAGAGCAGTGGTTCTCATCCGGTGTGGGTTGTGACCCAAAACTGGGTCACGTATCTGTTTTGATTGAAAAATAATAATAAATGTGTTATTTTTTTCTTGTACATGTGTTACTTGTTTCATGTACATTGTAGATGAAAAGATAAATTTAGCAGAATGTCCAAGCTGCTTTTTACCATTTGTATTTTAAAGTGAACTGTCCCTTTAAATTGTTTTGTATTTTAAATTACTTCATTATAAGCCACAAAGCAACATCTGCAAGGTTAAGAACAGAGAGGACAATGTAGAAAATGCATTTAAGACCACACCATACTGTATTTAACCAGTGTATTTATTGTTGCTGATTTGGTTCAAGAAACATTTCTTATTCATCGTTAATGTTGAAAACAGTTGTGCTTGTATTATTTGTGGAAACTGTAATACTTTTATAGAAATCTTTCAACATTATAAATAACTTTACTGTCAATTTTGATCAATTGAATGCATCCTCGTTGAATAAAAGTATTTAAAAAAAAACAAAAGACCTGGTTACTGACCCCGAACCTTTAAATGCTAGTGTATGTCTGCTAGAGCAGTGGTTCTCATCCGGTGTGGGTTGTGACCCAAAACTGGGTCACGTATCTGTTTTGATTGAAAAATAATAATAAATGCAACTAACCATATAATCATAAATAATTAGGATAACAAAATAGACAAAACTATGCAAAACTAAACAAAATATGACCCATATTAAATACAGGAGTTCTGAAGCAAAACTAGTTTGCCAATCGTCATACAGTGGGAGGAGCTAAGCCCAGCTCTTTGCCTGCAAACCTGGATGAATTAAAAGTGGGAAAAGTGGGTAATTTATTTACTTACTCTAAAGCAATAACACTGACCACCAATTTTGACAATTCTGGTTCCGTTATTTTTCCCACTTTGTGTATGGGGATTAAAAAAAAAAAATCCTCATTAGATTGAAGCCATGAACCAAACCAACTTGTTACTGCAGATTGTTACTTCCAGATCTCAACTATTTCACTCTATGGTGGATAATGTGAAACTGATTTTTCTTCATCTCTCATCTCTCAGGTTGCTGAACTTAAACATGAGCTCAAATTGAGGGGTTTGACAGTATCGGGCACTAAGAACGATCTCATCGAACGACTGAAGAACTACCAGGAGCAGAACAGTGCTTCATCAGCCGCAGGGGCTGCGGCTACGAAAACCGTCCCTGCTCAGTTACCACAGGTGTCAGTTCAGTCATCTGGTGCCGCCCCACATCAAGCCCCGAAAGATACGGTTGTTCCATTGTCAGCCTTTCCTGTAGCGGCTACCACTCGGGTCCACAGCACAACTCCACCTCAAATCATGCGCTTCGGCAGCACTAGCTCCTCTCCTCCTGCATCTCCTACCCCCTCTGACCGCTCTCTGGCTGGATTGAGTCCCGATGAGGCCAGCTGCAATGGGGATGTGTTCGGAGAAATGGTAGGTCTGTGATGAAATAGTGAAAAGAAAATTAGGGATGCCCTACATTTTTTCTTTTCAATAAGCTGTTAGACTTGGATGTACGCCACAATACGGAAGAAAAATCTGTAGCTACTTCAGTTTCATTGTGACTTTAAAAACACTAATAATTTAAAACATGCTAATGGTAATCTTTAGTAGTATTTAGCAGATCTCAAAATTAATTTGTCATATGTTGTGATGCTTAAAGCTATCATTCTTTTTTTTATATTTTAGTTTAGTGTTTACGTTCTTTTAAGAACTTGTATTTCTCCATTAACAGGTTACCTCGCCTCTCACCCAGCTCAGCCTGCACCCCTCTCCAGACCACCCATCCCTAATTAAAGAGGAGTCTCATGGGCAGATGCAGGCCTCCTGCAGCCTTTCTCACCCGGGTCCGCTGCCAGCTGCACAGTCTCAGGATCCAGGTCCCGTGGCAGCATCAGGATCTGCTGTGTCTCCTCTGGACAAAGACCAAATGCTTCAAGAGAAGGACAAGCAGATCGAGGAGTTGACACGCATGCTTAGGCAGAAGCAGAGGCTGGTGGAGACCCTGCGTTCTCAGCTGGAGCAGGGTAAGCGCGGAGCAGCCGCAGAAGTTACAGACAACACGGTTAACGCTGAAATACCATTGCTGTCTAACGGAGTGGAAGTGAAGGTAAAGGAAGAGATTAAGGATGAAATGGACACAACAGAGGACCTGCAGAAGCAAGTCCAGCCCCAGAAGAAGATCCAGATGCAGTGTTCGCAGCAGACGCTGCTCAAACTGCAGCAGATTCACCGGCTGCAGGTGCAGCAGCAGCAGCAAATGCTGGTGGACCTACCAAACGTACAGCAACAGAAGACACAGTTACTGCAACAGCAAAAACAACAGCAGCAAATGGAACCACCGAAACTGCAGCAAGAG
>NW_015648132.1:65563-88711 GCF_001515625.1 Sinocyclocheilus rhinocerous
TTGTAGTTCCTCACTCAGGCCCCACCTCCTCCTCTCGTTGCATCCAATGCCTCTCCACCACAGAATCTAACCAGTGAAACTAACATGACAAACTCTTCCCGTCCACCGACGGGACATACAAAGGTAAAGTGAAAGCCATCAAACCTATCATCGGTTTCATTTTTCAGTCTAAACCAATAAAAATGTGATTTCATCACTCATTTTTTGCTCATTGCATCTCTTTGCTTTGCCCTCACCATAAGCAGCAGTCCAAGTCCAGCACAGATCGGACATCTCAGCGATCCAAGAAAGCCAAAGATAACAAGCCCAAAGTGAAGAAACTCAAATATCACCAGTATATCCCACCTGACCAGAAGAACGACCGGGAGCCGCCTCCTCAACTGGACTCCTCATACGCTAAAATCCTCCACCAGCAGCAGCTTTTTCTTCAGCTTCAGATCATCAACCAGCAACAGCAGCACTACAACTACCACACTATCTTACCCGCACCTCCAAAGTGAGTACAACCACACTGGATATGGATACTGTGTTGTGTATAATTGTGTATGTGCATATTATGTTTGTGTATGGGGTCGGTAGGATTTTTTCTCTTTAAATATTTATATGATAAAAAATTACATTAAAAACAGTAATACTGCAAACTTTTATTGCAATTTATGTAGCTCTTTTCTATTTATATATATATTTTAAAATGTAATTTATTCCAGTGATGCAAAGCTGAATTTTCAGCAGCCAATACTGCAGTCTTCAGTGTCACACGATCATTCAGAAATCATACTAATATGCTGATTTGGTTCAAGAAACATTTCTTATTCATCGTTAATGTTGAAAACAGTTGTGCTTGTATTATTTGTGGAAACTGTAATACTTTTATAGAAATCTTTCAACATTATAAATAACTTTACTGTCAATTTTGATCAATTGAATGCATCCTCGTTGAATAAAAGTATTTAAAAAAAAACAAAAGACCTGGTTACTGACCCCGAACCTTTAAATGCTAGTGTATGTCTGCTAGAGCACGCAGTCGATTCCGGTGTGGGTTGTGACCCAAAACTGGGTCACGTATCTGTTTTGATTGAAAAATAATAATAAATGCAACTAACCATATAATCATAAATAATTAGGATAACAAAATAGACAAAACTATGCAAAACTAAACAAAATATGACCCATATTAAATACAGGAGTTCTGAAGCAAAACTAGTTTGAGCCACCATGCTTGAGAAGTGTAGATACAACTAACTGATTTATCAAAAATAAATCTGTTCAAATCCAGACTTCCTGCTGAAAAGCAGCAACCATCCACCAATCCAGGCCCCTCCCCTTCCCGGACTATTTCCACATGCTCTACAGTCTCCTCCAATCAGAATGGGCCCAATCGTCAGAGCCATCCTACAGTGGGAGGAGCTAAGCCCAGCTCTTTGCCTGCAAACCTGGATGAATTAAAAGTGGGTAACAGTTGTAATTTATTTACTTACTCTAAAGCAATAACACTGACCACCAATTTTGACAATTTTGGTTCCGTTATTTTTCCCACTTTGTGTATGGGGATTAAAAAAAAAAAATCCTCATTAGATTGAAGCCATGAACCAAACCAACTTGTTACTGCAGATTGTTACTTCCAGATCTCAACTATTTCACTCTATGGTGGATAATGTGAAACTGATTTTTCTTCATCTCTCATCTCTCAGGTTGCTGAACTTAAACATGAGCTCAAATTGAGGGGTTTGACAGTATCGGGCACTAAGAACGATCTCATCGAACGACTGAAGAACTACCAGGAGCAGAACAGTGCTTCATCAGCCGCAGGGGCTGCGGCTACGAAAACCGTCCCTGCTCAGTTACCACAGGTGTCAGTTCAGTCATCTGGTGCCGCCCCACATCAAGCCCCGAAAGATACGGTTGTTCCATTGTCAGCCTTTCCTGTAGCGGCTACCACTCGGGTCCACAGCACAACTCCACCTCAAATCATGCGCTTCGGCAGCACTAGCTCCTCTCCTCCTGCATCTCCTACCCCCTCTGACCGCTCTCTGGCTGGATTGAGTCCCGATGAGGCCAGCTGCAATGGGGATGTGTTCGGAGAAATGGTAGGTCTGTGATGAAATAGTGAAAAGAAAATTAGGGATGCCCTACATTTTTTCTTTTCAATAAGCTGTTAGACTTGGATGTACGCCACAATACGGAAGAAAAATCTGTAGCTACTTCAGTTTCATTGTGACTTTAAAAACACTAATAATTTAAAACATGCTAATGGTAATCTTTAGTAGTATTTAGCAGATCTCAAAATTAATTTGTCATATGTTGTGATGCTTAAAGCTATCATTCTTTTTTTTATATTTTAGTTTAGTGTTTACGTTCTTTTAAGAACTTGTATTTCTCCATTAACAGGTTACCTCGCCTCTCACCCAGCTCAGCCTGCACCCCTCTCCAGACCACCCATCCCTAATTAAAGAGGAGTCTCATGGGCAGATGCAGGCCTCCTGCAGCCTTTCTCACCCGGGTCCGCTGCCAGCTGCACAGTCTCAGGATCCAGGTCCCGTGGCAGCATCAGGATCTGCTGTGTCTCCTCTGGACAAAGACCAAATGCTTCAAGAGAAGGACAAGCAGATCGAGGAGTTGACACGCATGCTTAGGCAGAAGCAGAGGCTGGTGGAGACCCTGCGCTCTCAGCTGGAGCAGGGTAAGCGCGGAGCAGCAGCAGATGTAACGGACAACAGGGGTAACGCTGAAATAACGTTGCTGTCTAACGGAGTGGAAGTGAAGGTAAAGGAAGAGATTAAGGATGAAATGGACACAACAGAGGGCCTGCAGAAGCAAGTCCAGCCCGAGAAGAAGATCCAGACGCAGTGTTCGCAGCAGACTCTACTCAAACTGCAGCAGATTCACCGGCTGCAGCAGCAGCAGCAGCAAATGCTGGTGGACCTGCCAAACGTACAGCAACAGAAGACACAGTTATTGCAACAGCAAAAACAGCAGCAGCAAATGGAACCACTGAAACTGCAGCTAGAGCAAGGAAAAACACAGGTGTTGCAGTTGCAGCAGCATAAGACGCAGCTACTGCAGCAACAGCAGAAGGCTCAGTTACTGCAGCAGCAGAAGGTACAGTTACTACAACAGCAGCAACAGAAGACTCTGTTACAACAGCAGCAAAAGAAGACGCAGTTACTGCAACAGCAGCAGCAACAAAAGCTGCAGCAGCTCATCATCCAGCAGAGGCAGCAAAAGCAGCTACAAAGCAATCAGAAGCAGCAGCCAAAGCCACAAAATCAGCCACAGCAGCAGGTACAGACACCGCAGGTCAGCAACACTTCCAGCTCTCCTGATAGCTCAGATATTTGTTTGAATGGTATTGTATGCCTTTTGTTTCATGCACTGTTTCACATAGTTTTTTTTTATAGGTTTCACAGGTGTTCGTCAACCAGCAGTCTGGTACTCAAATTACTACGTCTTTCCCACTGGATCTCCTGAAAGCTCACCCCACTCCCACGTTGGTCACTGACAGTAATGGCAACCGTTATCTGATTGCACTCACCAGTAATAGTGTGGACAGCCTGACTGGAAAGTCTCCTCAAAGCAAATCCAATGGACGGATTACTCTACAGGTGACTAAACAACAGTTTATCTCTTAAAATTGTAATTTAATTTTATATACAGTACTGTTCAAGTTTGGGTTAGGTCATTTTTTTATGTTTTTGAAAGAAGTTTGTGAAATATTATTTTAATTTAAAATTACTTGTATTCATTTCAAAGGGGTGGTTGATCAGCTTTTTTCAATGGCTACATTTATTGGGTGCAATTTAACGGTTTTCGCATATTTTACCTTTATTCTCTGGGTTTTTTTGTAGTCCTTCAACAGCGATTTCTTTAAAAGAAAATATCTCCCTTTGCGTTGACCTTGGAGCGTCGTAAGCGTCCTTTTATGGCAAAACTGAATCTTCAGCAGCCATTACTCCAGTCTTCAGTGTCACATGAACCTTCAGAAATCATTATAATATGCTGATTTGGTGCTGAAGAAAAATTGAGTCATAATTGTTGGTTTGTTGTGTTTCAGAGATTGCAGTCGACCCCTACCAAGCTTCCTAGCCAGTCATCTACTAGTATGGCTAGTTCTGCCAACCAATCACAAGCTGTCAGAGAGCCCATCACCAAAGTATGTGTATATAACATGTGGCTGTGCTTTTTTCAAACATGTTAGTTCTGAAAAATAGCATGAAATAGAGAGCTCTCTGTTGACTCTGAAGTCTTCAAAGGTACATGAAACATCGAGATGTATAGCAGATATGTACGAATAGTTTATGATGAAAGACAATAAGCACGCATTATTTTCAATCTATGAGAGTGAACGCCACATAGATTTGAATTAGATTTGCTTGATTTACACCCTGATAGCACATGTACATTACGGAGACGTCTATTTGACATCTACAAAACGTATTTTTTAAAGTGTTTGCTCATCTGCGATATGTCTATAGGACTTTTCATATCAGCTGATCCATGTTGAAATCTCCCATTTTTCAGGTTCAGAAAGTAGGGCTCCACTTGGAAACTGCAATTGTTAAAGAGTCCAGGCAGCCAGTGTCTGCACCACCCAGTTTTGAGCCCTTCTTCTGTGAGGAATCGAACCCACTGAGCAAACCCTCCTCACCCCCTTCGTTTAAGGTATTGCACATGCATTAACACCCATGCCCTTATTTTTTGTTACCCGTTTTCCTTTTGTCTTTTTCTCCTTCTTGCTTTGTTTTGAGCTAAAGCTAGTATTTCTTTTTTCATCTTCCTCTACCCATCATCTCCATCAATTTTAGGAGGACATTTGCCCATCTTTTGATCGACACACTTTATTTACCCCTTCCTCCCCAAAGCCGAGCCCTCACCCTCCTCAGCGTTTCAAAGTATGGCCTTTACTCACATTCTTTCTTTCTTTCTTTCTCTGTCATTCTTTCAGCTTTTTCTGTTTAAAGTTTTTTTTTTCTTGTAACATTTGTGATATTGTCTGTTTACAGGATAATGTCTCAAACAACCAGCAAATAGATGATCTGTTTGAAATCCTGATCAAGAGTGGAGGTAAAAGAGCTCCTTTTACTTTAGAAATTGATAATTTTATTCAGCAAATTGATCAAAAGTGACAGTAAAGACATTTATAATATTTAAAAGATTTCTATTTTGGATTTTCTATGTATCAAAGAATCCTGGAAAAAATGCATCGTGGTTTCCACAAAAATATTAAGCAGCACAACTGTGTTCAACATTAACAATATAAGAAATGAATAAGAAATGTTTTTTGAGCACCAAATCAGCATATTAGAATGATTTATGAAGGATCACATGACACTGAAGACTGGACTAATGACTGCTGAAAATTCAGCTTTGCCATCTCAGGAATAAATTACATCTTAAAATATATTAAAACAGAAAACGGTTATTTTAAAGAGTAATAATGTTATAGTTTTACTGTATTTTGATCGAATAAATGCAGACTTGATAAGCATGAGAGACTTCTTTCAAAAACATAAAAAAATCTCACCCACCACAAACTTTTGAACAGTAGGGTGGGAATATATTTTTAAAATAATAAATCTCTCGTCTTTCCATATCTTAGAAATTTCATCTGGATTTAAAGCCAGTCAAGACCCCTCCCTGTCAGACCTCCCCTCCAGCCCACCCACTCCATCCCCACGTCCTTCTCCGCACCACTTCTTGCCACCCACACATCACCCCGCCCCTTCCCAGCAGCTCCTGGACACCCAGAACAAGCCTTGCTCTGGAACAGGCCGTCTGGAGGACTTCCTGGAGAGCACCACCGGTGCTCCTCTTCTCGGTGCGGAGCCGGACGGACCTTTGACGTTAATCGATGACCTCCACAATCAAATGCTGAGCACTTCCAGTATTCTGGACCGTCCCCCATCTCCAATGGACACCAGTGACCTGAGCTTCTCGCCCCACCCTGCCAGCTTGGACTTTGAAGACCCCACCTTGGATGGCATGGATTGGCTGGACATACCCGTGGTAGGAGGGGGCAGTAATTCTAACAGTGGGGGTATGGTTCTTGCCCCTCTGAGCTCGCACACCCCACCCAGTGTATTTTCTGCAGACTTTTTGGACAGTTCAGATCTGCAGCTCCACTGGGACTCATGTTTGTAGCTTTTGGTCTTAATTGCTTGACGAGACACAATTTAGCACCTTCAACCCTACTGTGTATAGGCTGTACACAAAACACTCCAGACGCAGATGCTGTTTCTTATGTTGAAAAGCTTCATTTTTTTCTTCATATTCCAATGCCAAATGGTATTTAAACAGTTCCTGCGTCTGATAGGTTCTCTTAAGCACTGAATTTTAAGCTCTCATTTACTTCATCATATCCAAATGTTTTACATCACATGGCATTATTGCCTTTGCCAACAGAGAGACCAATCTGGACCCCGCCACCAACTTCTCACATCATCGACAGCTCAACTAAAGAATCCATATTTTGGTTTCGCAATTAGACAAGTTGTCTATGCTGGTTAGGATCATTTTTCACTTTTAAGCACACCAGTTCGTTCCGCTACCTATCTTTGGCACCACATAGTGTTATTTCTACCCATCTCAATAAAGCTGTGACCTCATAACCGGTCCCAATTTATATTAAGTGGCCCTAATACCTGTGTACTTGCATAGTAACTAGATGTGTACATAGTATGTAACCACAGTGTAAGTACACACTGGTACATAGTATCTACAGCTGTAATGTTTGTGTAACTACACATATGTAACAACCCACTGAATGGTATGTGTAACAGGACATTGGTAACAACACGTTTTGGTAATGAAAGTACAAATGTGTAACAGGACTAACAGCACTTTTTAGTAAAGAAAGTGTTACACTTTTTGGTAAAGAAAGTGTTACACTTTATATTAAGTAAACAATTCCTATGGATTTACCATGTAATTACTCTGATGTTACACAGCAGCGGTGTGTACTTACACTGTGGTTACATACTACGTACACATCTAGTTACTATGTAAGTACACAAGAATTAGGGCCACTTAATATAAAGTGGGACCAAAATATGAGATGTCATAGACATGCTTGCTTTTGAACCCTTTTGGCTTGTTAGTTTTTCGAACATTGCACTTAAGCCGACCTGACTGGTGCTCTGATCTACACCCAATGTAATGGGATCTGCAGGGAACCAGGTTTGGTGACGTTCACCAGATCTCTATGCATTGCTGTACTTTAGGATCATGTATTGATGAAACCTTTGTTCTTTTCCCTCTGATTGTAGCGATTCGCTGGTGGAGGTCAGTGCTGGGGTTCAGGTTTCAGAGTATTTGGAACTTCTTGTTTTTTAAAAAAGGAAGAAAAAAAATAAAAGAAAAAAATGCAGCGTGGAGTGTGTTTTGTTGTTTCACCTGTGCTCACATATACACAGTACATTCATCCACGATGGTCATTTATTCTGCAATTGAAGCAAATGGGATTTTATTGCCCTACTCCTGTTGAGGCTAGTCTGTATAATACTAAAATAAAATGGTGTTTAGATGTTTTCAAAATTGTATTAAATAATAAAAACCTAAAAATTACCTAATTCATTAGTGTATGCCCCTGTTGTCAAGATTCAGTAGGTACCAAATAAGCAACCAAGGCTTTAAATATATATGTATAGTGCTATCTGGGGGGAAAAAAGCAACTTTAAATGCATGTTATAATTAATTTTACATTCATAATTAGGCATTTGGCAGTTGCTTTTTTCTATCTGATCTTGACATTGTCATTGAAAATGCCATTCTTTTACTGTTACTGAAAGAAAATCTGGGCCATTTTCTAATAATTTTCATCTTGCAGCAAAAACAAATTTTTATGAGATAGGCAGTGTTCATTTTAAATATCAGTTCAGTTGCTTAATTAGACAATTAAAAATCACTAAAAAATAGCTCAACCCAAAGGGCTACTGTGTGGAGAACTGAGATTTCTGTTGTTAGGAGGCTAAAGGCTGGAGATAGATATTAATACGACTGAATTAGTGTTAAAGGGATATTTTGGCCAAAATTTTAAAATCTGTCATTTACTCACCGTTAATCAATATGATTTTCTAAAGGAGATATTGACGACTAACAGCCTCAGTCACCATCCACTTTCATACAATTAAATGAAGTGGGGATTAAGATGGTCATAAATGTGCTCCATGGTATAAATAACCTTTTACAGATTTACATTAACATGAGGTTAATGTAACCTTTCATAATAAGGTGATGAAATGATGACTGAATTATTGGGGGAGCTATCCCTTAAAGGAACATGGATGCACTCAAGTATATTTTAAATTAATGGCATACATTTTAATGAATAGAAAGTATTATGTGAAGTTTTATTGTGCTATTGTCTACTGTACTATGCGGTATCTTCGGCGACCTAAAGAGAGCGCAAGAGATCTACAGCCCAGATTATCATATGACGAGCGGAGGCTCAGTGTTGTTGTGTGAGGAGGCCGAGTTTAAGATATAGCAAATATGTTTTCATTTCTGAAAAATATAGTTTTCTGTCTCGACAGCCGTGACTGACATCTTGAATTTTACCTGCCTGTCGTGCCTGGTGAGTGGTGATGATTTAAGGGAGCTCGTGAAAGAGTCACTGTCACACTATATGATTACATGGAATTATAACGTAGGCTGTAACTGCCAAAATCATCAAAAGCATTACTGCGTCTGAAATTTTTTATTTTGTAAAGAGACATTGTTTGAGGTACAAATCCACATTTGAAAACTTATTCAATTTGGCAGTTGCTTTTTTCTATCTGATCTTGACATTGTCATTGAAAATGCCATTCTTTTACTGTTACTGAAAGAAAATCTGGGCCATTTTCTAATAATTTTCATCTTGCAGCAAAAACAAATTTTTATGAGATAGGCAGTGTTCATTTTAAATATCAGTTCAGTTGCTTAATTAGACAATTAAAAATCACTAAAAAATAGCTCAACCCAAAGGGCTACTGTGTGGAGAACTGAGATTTCTGTTGTTAGGAGGCTAAAGGCTGGAGATAGATATTAATACGACTGAATTAGTGTTAAAGGGATATTTTGGCCAAAATTTTAAAATCTGTCATTTACTCACCGTTAATCAATATGATTTTCTAAAGGAGATATTGACGACTAACAGCCTCAGTCACCATCCACTTTCATACAATTAAATGAAGTGGGGATTAAGATGGTCATAAATGTGCTCCATGGTATAAATAACCTTTTACAGATTTACATTAACATGAGGTTAATGTAACCTTTCATAATAAGGTGATGAAATGATGACTGAATTATTGGGGGAGCTATCCCTTAAAGGAACATGGATGCACTCAAGTATATTTTAAATTAATGGCATACATTTTAATGAATAGAAAGTATTATGTGAAGTTTTATTGTGCTATTGTCTACTGTACTATGCGGTATCTTCGGCGACCTAAAGAGAGCGCAAGAGATCTACAGCCCAGATTATCATATGACGAGCGGAGGCTCAGTGTTGTTGTGTGAGGAGGCCGAGTTTAAGATATAGCAAATATGTTTTCATTTCTGAAAAATATAGTTTTCTGTCTCGACAGCCGTGACTGACATCTTGAATTTTACCTGCCTGTCGTGCCTGGTGAGTGGTGATGATTTAAGGGAGCTCGTGAAAGAGTCACTGTCACACTATATGATTACATGGAATTATAACGTAGGCTGTAACTGCCAAAATCATCAAAAGCATTACTGCGTCTGAAATTTTTTATTTTGTAAAGAGACATTGTTTGAGGTACAAATCCACATTTGAAAACTTATTCATGATTTCAAGCATTACTTTTTTGGGTTTATTGGTGGTTCTGTTTACTCTTAGGCCTATTTAATGTGAATATAAAACCGTAAATTTCCTTTCAAAATACATTTTTGGTAGGCTTTCTTCTTGTGTTTCTTCAATCGTTGTTAAAAGCCCTTATATGACTAGTTAATTAACCTAACACCGTTTTTACACAATAGCCTACTGCAGGCATTACCAACGTAACAAATAGTAGATTTATACAAACACTCCAATTTCAGATATATTTAAACACTGTTTAACAAAGCGTCTGTGTAGTTCTTAAATACAATTCTCATAAAGTTAAATAATACAATAAATGTACATGAATACAGAAATATATTTAATATGCTTAATATAAATTTGACAACAGAAAAAGCAGAAGTGCCCAGTTGACAGGAATATCTGGGTTAAATAAAAGCAAAACAGGACCCAGTACAGGAACAGACAGGAAGCACTTATAAGTACATATATTTTTAATACTACAACCTTTTAAGGAATATCACACTAGCAAGAGTGCTGTTGGTCTGAATGACAGCTGTGCTGATATTCAGACAGCGAGTGTGATATTACTTTTATACAACAGTTTAACAAGTGACAGTATATGCATGTAGTATTAGTGATTCCTCCTCCTTTGCTAAAAGAGTTCTGTAATCACTATGGGTTTTACATTTCCCAATCCCACTAGCTGAGGATTTTAGTCGTACCAGAATTGGAATTTGAATCTCCAGGTTCTACTGCAGATGACTAACCGACACAATTAGCTTGGATTCCCATCAGACCTGCTATATGGTATTGAAGTAGTTTTTGTATTTACGGTTTCTGAGGAAAAAATTCTGGTAACTGATCCAAGTGAAAGGAAGGACAGATAAGTAGAAGGTAAACAGTGCAAGGCTTGCCTATATGCAGCTAGTGCTTGTGAGATCTTGATTTCAAGGATGGTTAATTCACTAGAGCTGATATTTTTGCCATTGCATAGCTTGTTTTACACGAATTATGTGCTTCTTTCCCAGTTCCAGATTATTGCTCAGAGCTGCTGGCATAATTTTTCAGCCTCACACAATGAGGCAATGCGCCTTGGTTAACAATCTGTAAAGTGAGCTATTCAGCATGACAGTGAGGACTGGACACTTTTTGTCAGGCGGTAACGAAGGAGATAGTGAAAAAAACGAGATAAAAACAGGAAGATAAGAGGAAGTTAGATGTTTGATGATGTCTTCACTCCATGATTGGAGTGATTTGAATGTAAAAACTAACAAAGACTCATAAAAACAAGACTTTCTCCCTTATGTTTCCACAGAAAATTCATCCAGGACAGCGTTCCGACATGTAGTGCAATTCCAGTTGGGTGACCAGAGTTTGAGTCCTGTCTTGTGGTCCTTTCTCAATCCCAACCTTCGTTCACTCCCACTTTGCTACCTGTTAAGTCCTGTCCCAAGAAAAGCAAACATGCCAAAAATAGATCTAAACATATAGATAAATAGAAAAGAAGGAAAATGCATCTAGACAGTTTTCAGCTTTGAGGTCTTTTTCAATATAAACATGTTTCATGGTGCTTTATCAGATTTGTTGTCAAGTTTGTGTCATTTTTACTCACAGCACAACTTGATTCTTTCATACAAAGGTGATTGGAAGCCACAGGTACCGGATTGGTGTGCCTTATGGTTTTTCTCAAACTCATTCCCCTAAAACAAATGAGTGATTTAATGAGTGACTTTCTCACAATGAGACTGCTAAGCCGGAGAGGAAGATCGTGAAATTTGCTCAAACTCCAAAAAACATTCTTCATGAGCACAAAATCCTCAACACACTCAGCAAAGCTTATAACTAAATCCTGGTGTGACACCAGGCGTCTGGGTGTTGCTCTGTGCCTCTTCTTTTTTCATATAATTGATCCTGAGGTTGTGTTTACATAAAGATGGCCAGGATAATGTCCCTTAATGACTTAGATTTAGGCTGACGTGATGATGGCATTGTCCTCGTTGAGTTAATGTGGCCTCGGGCGCCATTCCTGTGTTCCTATGTGAACACTCACCTCGTTGTCAGTGGCACAGAGGCCAGAGATGAACTCAGAAAAGTGGGACACATAAGAAACTATATAAATTTAGACAAGAGGGGTTTAGCACTGAAAGTAGGGATGACTACATAGTCCTCATATTTGTCTTTGTGCACACAGTCTGTTAACTGTCAGCATTGCTGTTTCTTTCTATCCTGTTTCTTCAGACAGTGACCTCCGTCTTGCTGTTGGTCTGGTAGGCCTTAAGTTTGGGATTTGGCTGATAGAGTGGTTGTCCCCCATAGCCTGTGGGCTGGGAGAGGAACTCCGGTAGTGTTTCTATGCTGTACTGTCTCCTGCTGCTGTTGGTCTGACGGTGAGCGGAGTGCCCTGGATGCGAGGTCTGCCGGTGGACATGTCTTTGTCCAGAATCCCAAGCTTTGAAGGCTGAGCTGGAAAGCTGAGGGTGGGTGATGGTTTTTGGGATGCGGGTCCTCTCCAGCTGGTTGGTTGGGATTGAGATCGAAAGGGGGGAATGGATGTCATGGGAAGGGAGGACCTGGTGGAGATAGGACTTGTCTTTTGGGTGCATCTGTATCGGTTGGAAAGGTGCAGGAGGGGAATAATGCTGAGAGAAATCCATTAGTGGATAACTTTTGTAGTAGCCCCTGCTTGCAGTATCGGCTGTAAAGGAGAAGAAGAAATGGAAAATGTTCAAGAGGGACAAACATTTACATTGTACAATTATAACTGAGCTGCAGCAGGCACATTTATAGTAAAGCTTCAGTCTTTATGTGGCTACTTAGCATGTAAAAGAATATGAGATGGGAGGAAAATTTATAATCCAATGTGTTTTGTGAGAGAAAATTTGCATTCATATAATACTTTTGCCATTCTTATGGCATTCTTATTCTGCAAAGTATCTCGACAGAACACAAAAGTTAAACAAGTGAACACAAAGTTTGTTGGGGAATGCGAAAGATTTGCAAACGAATGCAAAGTCTCTTGGGAGAACAGAAACGTTTTGCGTGTGATGCTAAATTTCTCGGGGGAACATGAAAGTTTTGTGAGTGAATGCAAACTCTGCTAGGGGAACACAAAAATTCTGAGAATGAATGCAATGTTTCTTGGGGGCATGTGAACATTTTGCATGTGTTCTGCAAGCAAACGCAGTTTCTTAGGGGAACACAAACATTTTGTGAACAAAAATAAAAGCATTAAAATATAATTTTTCCATCACCATGTATTATGGGCTCCATGTCTGTCTGTCTACATTACATATTTGAAGGATTAAATGCATGTTGTGTGGCACCACTGTCTTTTGGAGCATGTGCAGAATATACGATTAACATCTATACATGTTGGACAAAGATCGCATTGTCTAGGTCCGACTTCACAATAACAGACTGGTATGATTCATTCATTCTATCCCAGATGTTTAGATGGCATTTTAAAAACAATTTATTTTTGGTAGTCCAACTGAAAGACTTTTAAAGGGCATGTACACTAGGCTAACCGAGACTTGTCATTTTGCACTTTACATATTGTTGCTCTTTTGTTAGTTTTGATTGCTTCTATTGTCCTTTGGATAAAAGCGTCTGCTAAATGACTAAATGTAAATGTAAATCTTTGATTTTTAAAAAAAGTCTTATCAAAGAACAAATAAAATAATGTGCATCACTGGAAATTCATCCAGTGCTACCATGAGTTGAATGTATCAACTTTCAGTCAAGTTTTGATGAAGCACATGAAACAGCAGTGTCTGTATTCTTGTTGAGATGTCCTGTGAGAGCTTGTCTATTTTATTAAACACTTTGACTTTGTAGACTGAAATGTTTAAAGGTCATGCCTCGGACACGAGTTAGCTCTCTTCTCACGGTATTTACCTGCGAGCTCTGTCTCGTCGCATTAATGTCTGCCAGCTACACTTGTTCTGTTTGTTCTTGCATTGCAGTAAATCATGAAGTTTTCGAAGGTGTGTACATGTATAAAGTGACATACTGTATATGGCCCTACTTGCCTGAATCACCAAAAAAAAAGGATTGAGTACAGTTCCTGTGGATGCTCTTCTGATGTTAGCCTCATCAAATCCAGTATCAAATTTATAAACTGATGTCAGATGGCGTTCTTTCAAGTACCATAGTCATTTTAGCCTTTTTTTTCTCATTCATTACTTTCTTTTTGCCACAAGGTGATTCAAGTAGATGACATCTAAAAATCCTTGAGCTTACTCCAAAGGCTGTATTGTAATTATGCATCATCCTCATCACGGTATGCTGATTGCAGACCATCCTGGCATTGGATCTTTGTTCGGTAACAGTCAGATACAGACGTGTTCATATGTGTAAGTAGCTAATAATGTGTATGCATTATGTATGTGTCATTATGTCACTGAATCATTGTGGTCTAAACACTATTGGCTTAACATGTTCCCAGAATGTAGGGCAGGCTAATGCTCTTGCCTGAAAGTTAATGGACTACAAGAAGCACCTCTCAAGCCCACAGTTCTCTTTTTAAAATGAATCATTCTTTGGCAAAATGCAATAAGATCTGTTTATTATTTGTTTATTAAGCTTGAGAAAACTAGAACAGAAACGAGGCGCTTTCACACATAAAGCCTATTTTCACGTTTAGAGGTCATGTGTGAATTACACCCATTGTTAAAATGCAGCACATCAGCTCCACTAAATTGCTGGCTGAAGCATTATAACACTGCTGCAACACAATATGTATTAATATGTGTGAACAAGTGCCATAAGATAAATAAGGTTTAAGCACACAAGTAAAAAAAAAAAGTTTTTAAAATATCACAAAGTAGAGGCACAAGCAGTTAAAGCCCATTCACACCATAAACAACTATAACGATAAGCTGTGTTAGTGTCCACAACAACAGATGATAAAGTTCTGTTTATTATAAGCGTATGCTGCAGTTATGTCTTAAATGCTTGAGTTAAAGTCTGATGGATTTTTGATTGGCTTAATGTTTTTATCATTTATCAGCTGGAAAAAAAAAACGCTCTGAAAGTCATTCCATCAATATTGTTCCTCTGTGTCGTTATCGTTATAGTTGTGGTCTGGATTTCTCTGTTCTCATAGAATTAGAAAAATCATTAAAACATAGTTATAGTTATCTTTATAGTTATTGTATTTGGTGTGAACAGCCCTTTACTCCTCACCATGTAGTTCATTTTGCAGTAGAACATTTTTGGTTATCTGCAATGTGGGAAAAATGAATCCGATGAGAGGGAACTTGAAAGAAAAGAGATTTTCTCCATGAGAATGGATGAAGAAATTAGTCTACGGATTAAGGGTCTATTTAAAGGGCATTTTTGGAAAATTACTAGAAGTTTTTAAAAGCTTAGCTGTTGCATGTGTAAACTGCAGGTGTAGTGTTTTACCGGAATATGTCATTTCAATGGGTTTTTTGTGCAGCTGGCCACTGATTAACTTCTAAACAAAAGATAAATATCATGCATCTTGAATAATAAAAGCATCAATCTGAATGTAGATGTAAAAATGAAGCTTAGACTGCAAATAAAACTGAATTCCACTCTTTACACTTCTTTTGTCATTTTAAAGGTCTGATGAGGCTAAAAATTCAGTGGTGCAGAAAATAATATGCAACATCTTTTGCGTTGTGAGGATTATGTGTGTAAATCTGACAAAACTTGTATATCTATACTTAATACTTGAATATCTGTCTGATTGTGTAGTCACCAGAACTAGGATGTTAAATTGAGTACCGGGGGTGAAACAGAGTAACCCTGTAGTGCCCCAACTGTGGTCCTCACCACACCAGAGGACTTCCCTGATTCTGTCAGTCAAACTTAGGGGCTGTTATTTATGGCATCCAGCAGAGCATGAAATAATTCAACATCTGTGAATGAAGTGTGCTTGTGAGCATAGTAACATGCCATGGTTCTTACCAACTGCTTTCAGAGAGTTGTACTTATTCAGCGCCAGGCCTGGTATACTGAGGTTGCTTTGAGGATGAGAGAGTCCGGCTGGTGTACCAAAAGAGAAGCCAGCATTGTTTAGATGGTACTGCTCTGGAATAAAGAAGAACGGTTGAAGAACATTAAAAAAGACTCTGTATGTGATTACATCAGTATTGTGTATGAATATATGAGTATTTCATATACTGTATATACCCTTAAGTTCAAAAGTTTGGTGTCAGTAGGATTTTTTGGATGCAATAAATTGATCAAAGTGACAGTAAAGACATTTATAATGTTACAAAATACTTCTATTTCGAACAAATGCTGTTCTTTTAAACTTTCTATTCATTTAAGTACAGTAAGTAGTACGTTTTTACTTTATTAAGTACCGTAGTAATATATATATTTTTTTTTCTTTTTTTTTTTTCTTGTTTGAAATACCAGTTCCCTCTCGAGCTTTCACAAGACATCACGGAGATATTTCTCCGTTATGGGAACTCCTTCCCTTCCAACCTTTCCTGAAGTCATATTGGCTTATGCCAGTCCAAATGACTGGCCAATTGACGCAAATTATGCAAATCGCATGCAAATACTGACGAGCTCGAGAGGCAGTATAAAATGCGGTGCACACGTCAATTACGTCAGAATCTTCTACTTCACCTGTTGAATTCACTATGGCAACAATCTGCAAGATCTGCGCGGGACCGATAGAGCCGCCGGATCAGCACGACTACTGCGTCGCCTGCCTGGGCCTGGCCCACGCCATGGCGGCGCTGGACGAGTCCGACTGCGGGCATTGCGCGGACCTGCCGACCCGCGTGCTCCAGACCGGCCGCGATGTGGTTCGCAGCCTATTCGGCAGGGAACCGAGGTTACGATAGTAACCGGAGCGTTTTCCTCTACATAAGAATGCCATTTTACTTTCAGACGAGAACACTAATTTATTAGCACAAACTACACATACAATATGTGCAGAAAAACATGCTGTGTCTGTGTTTGAGTCACTTTGTAGAACTGCAATAGAGACCTATTTAAATCCGCTCTATATGCAGTGACCCTATATTGACCACTGAGATGTGGTTCAGCCTGAATGACCTATTTTTCCTTGTAAGCTGTGGGTGACAGCACAGGAAGGACATTGATGGAATTAATGAACGTTAGATGTTGCTTTCCTTCTTTCCTGTTTGTTCCATTACTCATTAGTCACATTTCATTTAACATGAGCGGTGTGTTGAGAGATGTGGACAGCCGTTCTTTTAGGGGGAACGTGTGTTACACATTCTGAAATCACCCTGGCAATCCCTTGTAGCGGTAAACAGTGTTTTTAATGCTTTAAATGAATGTTGCATGAAAGCCAAGAGCATATACCCTTCAGTGTGTTAATTCGGACAAGTACGCTTAGAACCAGAGTAACCAAACACACTATTCTGATGGCATGTCTGGGTAATTCCGATGTTTATTTGCATGCAGTTTACATTGGTTGAACCAAGCTTGCTCAAGATCATTTGTGATATTACTGTGCTTTTTAGTCTCTGCAGGTGTAGATTAGTCTTACTCTTTTATGTTGTTAAAGGAAGTATTATCCTTTTCACCAGCTCTCTTTTCTAAACCTTGTGTGGTGCCCTGAGGACATTAGCTTTAATACAACATCAGCAGTGCCGTTAACCACCATTTACTATCTGTGTGCCCTCTTGACACTCTATGCTGTGTTTGATAATGATGAAGAGTAAAGGGAGAAACTAATGAAAGGGGTTTGTCAGGGTAAAGAATCTCTCAGGATGTAAGACTTGGCATCACAAAGAGAAATCAAACCAGAATGTTTGTAAGATTAAGTGTATGTGATGTAATTGTAAGAAAAGATAGAAAAGAGAGGGTGCTGTCCTCTGTGCACATTAATGTCTTCATTAGGAATTTCTGACTAGACCTTTGAAGTCAAAATCATCGTCGGGAAGTCCAGAGGGGTAATAGCTTTTGATGCATTATGTAATTTTTAAGGCTGTGTGCATTGCGTACTGAGAATTTTTACTTGATATTAATAAAGTCATGCATATTTCCAAAGCAGTTGCCAAACAGTTTTCAGATTCCCGAAGGTCCTGAAGTACAGCATTATTGCCCTCCATGTGACCATGAGAAGTACATTGTGAAATCTAATGTATAATAACGTTACCAAAAAATAACTGAAAAAAAAATCAAATTAAATATAAATATAAGATTAAAAAAAACTTGAATGAAAATTAGAAATGTTAAAGTAAAGCTCAAATAAAATAAATTGAAGCTTTAAACCTAAAACAAAACCAAATATAAAGTAAACCTAAATAGAAATTAAATAAAAAAATAAAAACCAATAATCTAAAACAAAATTAATAAAACTTAAAGGGGTCATAGGATGCCCATTTTCCACAAGTTGATATGATTCTTTAGGGTCTTAATAAAAAGTCTGTAACATAGTTTGGTTAAAATTTCTCAATGGTAGTGTAAAAGACACCGTTTTTACCCTGTCAAAAACAGCTCTTTTTGAAAGGTGGGGCATAGAGGAGAAACAATAATGTACAGTATGTGGAAAATAATGTGTTTTTGGAACCTTAAACCGCATAAACACATTTCATTACACCAAATAGACAAAATAATGTTATTTTTAGCAGCATCATATGACCCCTTTAACCAGATAAAAAAAAAAACACTGGGTGGATTTTTATCATTATAGGGTGGTTGTGTACACACACACTGCCAACACACATTTCAGTTCAAACAACTTGTAAAAGTGCACGTAGCATCCTATGACCCCTTTAAAGTAAAATTGGAATCAAAGCTGATGTAAATTAAGCTAATTCAATATATGAATAAATACTATAGTATATATACATATAATCTTCAAGATTGCTCCTCAAGATTAATCTTCAAGTAAATATTATTAATAAAATATAATAAATATATTAATTTAAGTATAAAAAGAAGATATTTTAAATAACGGAAATTAAACATCATTGAAGCCTATTGACTTCTAATGGTTAATAAAATAAAATAAATATAATATTCTAAGTATACTGTAAAATATATTATGTAATATATGTTAAAATTATGTAACAATAATTTTTACAGCCCACAAGTCTCAGTGCAGCCTATAGCCATTCCATCCCTACATAATTATGTCACATTTTTCCAAAAGCATCCATGTTAAGACTGTGGTAATGTTATGTAGCAAACTACTGATGGATTTTAAAGTGAGTTACCATTTAACTGAGGTTTGGCTTCAGGGACAGACTGATGTATAACTCAAATCAAAATGAGCCCAAAAGTGTCCAAAAGTGAAACCTCATGTCCATATAAACTCAGAGGTAAACATCCTGCCAGTCATATTTGGGAATGGCAATGTAAATTGAATGGGGGATTGAGAATGTGCAACAGAGATGCCCTAATATGGGACGGGGTGGCATCTGTGTATTTGCGTGTCATTGTTCATGCTCTTCATTGGAGTGCCACCATCTCCCACTATGAGGGACTGTTCACTGTTGTGTATGTTCTCAGCCCTGAAGCAATAGAGACGTCTGTGATGCTGTAGTGTGAGGTGTGTGTGTGTGTAGTGGCATATAAAAACAAAGCCTGAAATGCCGGAGGCAGAGAATTAAAGAGCCGTCTGCATAAGGGGAAGTCTAAAATTGGACTGTTCGTCTTTGTGTATGAAACTGTCATGCCATAACACACGTGCTCACATAAACACACATGCTGGCTTACGAGCTCCTATAACTGTTTTTTGACTGGATCCCTGCTATTTAAGGTCTTTTGTCACTCTTAAAAATAAAGTTTCCAAAATGGGGTTTTTACATAGAAGGCCATTTTGAATGCCATTTCAGGTTCCTCACAGAACCTTTCAGTGAACAGTTCTTAAAATAACAATTTTATTCTTAATGTGAAGAACATTTCAAAAATCTGAAGAACCTTTTTTACACTATAAATAACCAGAATTGTCCTATTGAAAGTTTCCATGGATGTTAAAGGTTCTTCATGGAACCATAGATGCCATTAAAGAAAGTTTTAAGAGTGCAAGGAAATATTTTAACTATGGCTGATTATGCTTGCAAAATTACAGTAAATGCATACAATATTTGTGTCTTTAGGCATTTTGGTAAGATAGAGGATGAAGAGAAAGAAAACTACAGATTATGCAAATGAATGAAAGAATATGATACATTCTTAAAATAACAGTTCCAAAGGGGAGTTTTGCAGTGATGCCATATAACAATCATTAGAGAAAGAACCTTTTCAGTGAACTGTTTTTAAAACAACCATTTTTTTCCAGGTGTGAAGAACATTTTAATAGTCTAAAAACCTTTTTCCACTATTAAGAAACTTGGAAAAGTTCAATGGAATCTTGCATTAAAAAAGTTCCATGGGTGATATTGTTTCTTCATGGAATCATATACCAATAAAGAACCTTTATTTTAAGAGTCTACCTATAGAAGGAAAGGTAATTTCATGGAGGTTTAATGCAAGGATGTAAATATAATATTGTAGTGTTGTGAATGGATTTCACCAGATGAGTTTTAGGGCTATTTGAAATCTCAGTAGAAATGAAGGGTAATTGAACTCTGGCACATTCCAGCTTATGAGAATATCTGGAAGTGCATGCATAAGAATCTTCTAGCAGTTTTACTACAAGAACAAATCAACATCACAGATAAATTACTGCAAAAGACAGCAGCATGCATGCTAAATTCGAATTGCATGCTGAATTGTCACAAGCTCTTTTACTCTGTAATGTAATGCATTTTCATTTGAAACAGGATATTCCATGAGTAAAAATAAGGGGCAGGAGTCGGGGAAAAGTGGACGCTGAATGGAATAAGACCAAATGTAAGTTTGTTAAAATATTGACTAAATATCTGTTTGGATATTGTTTAACATTATTCAATATCCTGTTTGGCTTATTAAAGCAGTTCACCCAAAAATGAAAATTCATTACAATACAACTGTAATGATTATGGTTAAAGGCACATCTAAAATAACCAAACTGCATTTGTTTTCATATTAAACAGACATTTACAGGTATCACTCTGTTTAGTGCTTTCATATATGAAATTTTATATTAATTGAATTAATAAACCATTTATTTTTATATAAATACACATGGATGTATTATTAGATACATGTATATTACACAAACATATGGAAATTTTATACTTCATTTATTTACAGAACTATATTATGGCATTAAACTTCTCTAAAGGTGTCTTTACAGCTGAGTTACAGTAAGGCTGCTCTGTACCTACACAAAATTCAGTGAAAAGGCACAATGACTAAATTATGCCTGTTTAGACCCACCTCAGCACCTAGGATCAAAGTATACAGTTGTAATTGCTTTGTAAATGCGTTTAAGCCACCTCTGAGCAACATTAAACAGTGTGTGTAAAGACACCTAAATGCCACTTCAGAAGCGCTTCTGTGCCAACTTTTGCCGTGTAAATTTGGCATAATATGTGCAACTCAACTTTCATCTGTTTGTATCAATTGAAGTGAACATCAGCAGATATACTGTGCTCAGGGAGCAGGGACCAGTGAATAATTCAGTGATAAATTGTTCACAACAAGGCCAGGAATTTTAATTAAATAGTAAGTAAGGTTAATTTTGCACTAACATGAAAAGGGATGTTGTTGACCTGTGGGGCTAAATGTGATGTACTGCTATTGGTGCCATAATAAACAATGTCTTTTCCAGGCTTCTTGTGATCACACAGCCTCAGGCCCTTTAACCATCTAGTGCCCATCACACTTGCTCTTTCAGGCAGTGTGGCAGTTTAATATTTCCAATTTAACCATACGCAGATGAAAGCCAACGTGAAGACATGTCTTTTGAACCCTGGCATTGAACGTCACCTTCCCAGTGCAAGACCTAGAACTACACAAGCGCTAATCTTCACACCATTACTGAGGACGTGGAGAGATGTGTACAGTCACACCGCTAAAACCTCTAAGCACTGTGGAGGAAACTTAAATCCTCCTCATAAAGAGGAGAGGAAAGTGTGCCGCTTAAGCCTAGCACAGGCTCTGGTTATCAACATAAACCTCACATCAACTGTCGGTCTGAATCTCACGCCTGTGTAAATCCACCGAGTGGAATCATAGATGAGACGACCTAGATGAGTAAGAAAACGGGGTTACAGATGTATTTTCCTCTGCCTCTTGAGGAGAAATGGAAATGGAAAAGAAAATGGGGGAGAAAACCAAAGATAAAAAGGGAGGCATAGAAAGAGACAGAGGGGAAGTAGGGAGTCACTTTATCTAGATCAATAGATCTATATACATATATATATATATATATATATATATACAGAGGAAACAACAGGTTTGAAATGACATGAGGGTGAGTAAATGATGACAGAAATTTGTGAACTGTCCCATTAAGATGAGATTTGCTCAGGGGCACAGTTGTAATAGCTCAAGGATTTTTTTTTTTGCAGGACATTTCAGGATTCACAACTACAACCATTTAGTTACCGGCCATTCATTCTCTATGAGGAAACTCATGCACTTCATTTAATTATTTTGTTTTGTATTTGTTTATTTATTTGCTATTAACAAGAGCAGAAAGAAGTGAGCAGCTGTGAGCCAGTGATTCAGAGTGTGCGTTGTCATGCAATGCTGTGTGAGCAGACATGTACAAAGGTGATGCATCCATAAATGTAGAATATATATAGCAATTTATTTCTTTATTATGTTTGTATGTGGGGAAAACAGCAGAGTAAGTGATCTCACCACTGCGACTGCGAAGCATCCTGGCAGAGATACCATTTGCTCCGACAGATGTTGTGCTGCTCAGAGGTCCATCCACAGGACTCAACTCCCCACCTGGCTGCTTCAGCAACTCCTGCAGAGTCCTGTGAGGAGACAAGAATAATCATTTACCCAACCATTATTTCGGTCCCACTTTATATTAAGTGGCCCTAATACCTGTGTACTTGCATAGTAACTAGATGTGTACATAGTATGTAACCACAGTGTAAGTACACATTGGTACATAGTATCTACAGCTGTAATGTTTGTGTAACTACACATATGTAACAACCCACTGAATGGTATGTGTAAATATAAATGTGTAACAGGACATTGGTAACAACAATTTTTGGTAATGAAAGTACAAATGTGTAACAGGACTAACAGCACTTTTTAGTAAAGAAAGTGTTACACTTTTTGGTAAAGAAAGTGTTACACTTTATATTAAGTAAAACAATTCCTATGGATTTACCATGTAATTACTCTGATGTTACACAGCAGCTGCCAGTAAGTTAGGATTTACATATAAATTGTGGTTGGTGTCCAGAATGTTACACTTTATATTAAGTGAACAGTTCCTGAGGAGTTACCATGTAAGTACACTGGTATTACAGTGGTGCACCAAATCCACCAACTTGAGATCCAACTCC
>NW_015648132.1:89933-90978 GCF_001515625.1 Sinocyclocheilus rhinocerous
TAAAAATAACACAATTTAGAGCTGTAACAACAATACCATGATACCGTGAAACCGTGATATTTTTGCTTAAGGTTATCATACCGTCAAAATCTCATACCGGCCCATGCCTACTACGCACCAACCTAAAACAAGAACGGCGAGTTGAGATGGCACGCAAGGGCTCAAAGAAGCGCCTCCCTGATTTAAATCAGCAGTGTGAGAAAGTTTCGGGTCGACTGGCTATAAATCGGAACCGGTTTTTAGTTTTATTTTGGCCGATCTCTATTCCAGAATTTCACACAAACTGCATTTCAATAATTTCCCAAAATGTAATTTGTGTGGAATTTTTATGAAGTCTGTAAAGAGGAGAAAATACTGTACCAGGCAGATCAAGCTTACTGTTCACGATGCTCGAAATATAGGAAGAATATGTGGGGGTTATGAATGTACCTGACTGACTGTCTTTCGATGGCATTTTCGGTCCCACTTTATATTAAGTGTCCCTAATACCTGTGTACTTACATAGTAACTAGATGTGTACATAGTATGTAACCACAGTGTAAGTACACATTGGTACATAGTATCTACAGCTGTAATGTTTGTGTAACTACACATATGTAACAACCCACTGAATGGTATGTGTAAATATAAATGTGTAACAGGACATTGGTAACAACACTTTTTTGGTAATGAAAGTACAAATGAGTAACAGGACTAAGAGCACTTTTTGGCAAAGAAAGTGTTACGCTTTATATTAAGTAAATAATTCTTATGGATTTACCATGTAATTACTCTGATGTTACACAGCAGCGGCCAGTAAATTAGGCTTTACATATAAATTGTTGTCTGTTGGTGTCCAGAATGTTACACTTTATATTAAGTGGACCATTCCTGAGGAGTTACCATGTAAGTACACTGGTATTACAGTGGTACACCAACTCCACCAACTTGAGATCCAACTCCTCCCACTTTACATATCCCTAAACCTACCCATCTCCAGCCCCTGGATCCCATTTCCACCCATAAACCTACCCATCTCCACCCCCTGGATCAAATTGTTCCAATT
>NW_015648132.1:90989-94314 GCF_001515625.1 Sinocyclocheilus rhinocerous
GGATCACGAGACACACCTGGGAGCAATGACACATCATGGGGAACACCTGGGACAAATGACCTAAACTAATCAGGGGAGGAACAGGAAACTAATCAAATAAGGGCATGGGAAGGCACATGGGGAGCAGGACACACACAACACATGGAACAGAGTCTGACACTTACTAACTATTAATAAGTAGCAGTGAATATGTGTTCCCTATTCTAATGTGTTACCAACGATGTATAAGTCTTTACTGTCACTTTTGATCAATTTAATGTGTCCTTGCTGAATAAAAGTATTAATTTCTTTAAGAAAAAGCTAAATCTATACTGAAAGAAATGCCGAGAAATGTTCTATTTATTTATTACAATTTTATTGTTTCTTCTTATAAGACAGTGTAACAGGAAATTAGAGGAGAGAGATGGAAAAAGAAGATTAGGACATGACACAGACTGGGTTCAAAATCTAGTTACTATGTAAGTACACGTATTAGGGCCACTTAATATAAAGTGGGACCATACAGTAACAGTAATATTGTGGAATATTATTACAATTTAAAAACAACTGTTATATGTTTGAATATATTTAATTTATTCCTGCTAAATTTTCAGCAGCCATTACTCCAGTCTTCAGTGTCACATGATACCTTAGAAATCATTGTTATATGCTGATTTTGTGCTCAAGAAAAATGTCTTAATATTCCTATGTTGAAAACAGTTGCTGCCTACTGTTTTTGTGGAAACAGTAATTCTTTTTTAAGAATTCTTTAGTAGATAGAACGTTTAAAAGAACAGCATTTATTTTAAATAGAATGGTTTATAACAATGTGGTAACAATTTATTTTAAGGGCCTATTTTTGCTATTAACTAGTTGCTTATTAGCAGGCATATTGGTTGTTTATTGATATTTATAAACCACATATTAATGCCTTATTCTGCATGACCATATTTTAGATCCCTTAAACCTACCCCATACCGAAATCTAACTACTACCTTACTGTCACGATGTCACACACACGAGGGACGAGGAGACGCTGGAGAATGCTTTTAACAGGACTTTATTGGAACCAAGGGAGACAAACACAGGAAGACCTTCACCGGGAGACGTACAACAGCGGACAGAGAAGTAGGGACTGGGAACACTTTAAATACACACAGGAGGAGGGGATCACGAGACACACCTGGGAGCAATGACACATCATGGGGAACACCTGGGACAAATGAACTAAACTAATCAGGGGAGGAACAGGAAACTAATCAAATAAGGGCATGGGAAGGCACATGGGGAGCAGGACACACACAACACATGGAACAGAGTCTGACAACAACATCACAACACAAAGACTGACTACACCAAAACAATTTTTAAGACACAAAATGAGGAAAAATATAATGAAAAATAATACCTCAAAATTCCCAGTGCTCATCACAAATATATGCAGTGTACAACAAACACGCAAAATAAATCAAAATCACATTCTGTCTGCCTTCTATTATTATTTTCCATTGGAGGAGAGTATTTCAATATATTTTCAATATTCAGCGACTGCTGGATTTTTATATATATATATTTTTTGCTTAATGTCATTCAGAATTCACAGCTTCAAGATCTCCAAAGTCAAATCATATGATCATTGCACACTCATAAGTTTTCTCATTATTTTGCCATTAGCTCTCATGCTACACAACTCAAACTCCCAAGAAATCAACTTCCCTGTGGAGTCGAACTCAAATCAAACAGCTACTCAAGATCGTTGATCACTTGGAAATGACGAGCAGGTGAAGGTGGATGTTGAAAATCTAAAAAAAGCTAATCACTCGAGTCGTTATGCAGTCTGGGAAAGCCTGAGCATTCCGGTACATTATATTTGTACGGTTTACAGGGTTTACATGGGCGTTTATAGTCTCATGATTGCTCAGGCAACGAGAGGTCAAAGGTCAACCTACACGCAAGCTGGGGAACAATAGGCCAGTTCTGTGGTGTGTTCAGTGGGAACCGAGAGCGCGGCTCTGCACGTACCCTTTCATTACTCTAATCGGTCCAACAGCACAATAGTAAATACAGGGTGGGGACATCATAACTACTCATCTCAGGCCGCCACATATCCATGCTGAACCAGAACGTCCTCGTTGCCTCGGGCAGAAGCTGCATTTTCCCACCACGTCTGCCTGGCAATGCACAGAGAGATGTCACAAGCCGGTGGACAGCAAAGGAAAGCCACCCTGGCAGATTACTGTATGATGGTTCCTGCTTCACAAAGCACCGGGTTTGATGTCGACTGGTGGGTTTTACAAATGTGGTGAATTACATACTGTATGAAAACGACATATTTTTACTCTCCTTTCGTGTCATCATAGGGTTTTCGGATCCTGTTGGATTAGAATGTGGTTGAAGAAGAACATACCTCAAATAGTCAGAGTTCCTTGAACATTTTTGATCTAAATATTGCATGCAACCAGATGGTTTCTTAGCGACTAGGCCCGTGAGCCAAGGACAGAAACGTGAATGATGGAAAAGCGGATTGACTGCAAGTATAATTTGCTCAGGTTTCATCAGATATTGAGAGGTTATACTTTGGAGATGTTTTCTTCTTTCTCAGCCAGCTTATACCCATTGGTTTTCTCTTTTTGTTCTTCAGTGTTAGATCTAATAAAAAGAACAGAAGATGGGCAGTTTATTGTGGAAATTTGTAGAACAATAAAATTGGAAAACTTGCATTAAAGGTGGGGTAAGCGATTTCTGGTAGCCAATGTTGACATTTGGAATCACCAAAACAAACAGGCCCCTACCCCAAAAGGGTCTCGCCCCTATTTTGATAGCTCCGCCCCACACATACGTACGCAACCCAGGCAACGATTAGTTCTGTGAAACAAAGCAAAACCAATGTTACACCGTGTCTACACCGGACGCGAGTGGCACGGCGCGAGAACTCATTATAATCAGTGATGCTGTCTACACCATAGATGTATATACAGTACATATCTATGGTCTACACTGGATGCGGCGTGGCACGACACGACAAATCCCCGACAGAAAACTGCTGCTGCGTTCTATTCATGACGTATTGACACAAATTTCAAATGATTTTCAATGGTCGCTTTGTCGCGTCCAGTGTACTAGACAGACTTTAGCTGTTGCGGCGCAGACACGGTGTTACTCACCTATCGAGAAGAAACAAAGCAACCTCAGCGTCCGATCGCAGGCCTTCCGCTCCTTGAGTTCTCTCCAGCGCTGGAAAGCTGATCCGATATTTACACGGGTCCTACTTCTTGCCTGAAGCCTTCTTTTGTTCCGCAGACGTTTTCCTCTTTTGTTTTTTATCCACCATCTCTATCTTTCTGTC
>NW_015648132.1:95053-99962 GCF_001515625.1 Sinocyclocheilus rhinocerous
ACCGGAAGACGTACAACAGCGGACAGAGAAGTAGGGACTGGGAACACTTTAAATACACACAGGAGGAGGGGATCACGAGACACACCTGGGAGCAATGACACATCATGGGGAACACCTGGGACAAATGACCTAAACTAATCAGGGGAGGAACAGGAAACTAATCAAATAAGGGCATGGGAAGGCACATGGGGAGCAGGACACACACAACACATGGAACAGAGTCTGACACTTACTAACTATTAATAAGTAGCAGTGAATATGTGTTCCCTATTCTAATGTGTTACCAACGATGTATAAGTCTTTACTGTCACTTTTGATCAATTTAATGTGTCCTTGCTGAATAAAAGTATTAATTTCTTTAAGAAAAAGCTAAATCTATACTGAAAGAAATGCCGAGAAATGTTCTATTTATTTATTACAATTTTATTGTTTCTTCTTATAAGACAGTGTAACAGGAAATTAGAGGAGAGAGATGGAAAAAGAAGATTAGGACATGACACAGACTGGGTTCAAATTCGTGTTATGAACAAGTGCGCTACCATCTGCATCACTCGGTCTGACAGAAATATTACATTTTGAAGTTTTATGTTCTAATCCCATATAATAGGTCGGATCAGAAAATGACACTAACTGGATTTGATCTCAGGTTGCTGACATACTGTCATAGGGCACTTCATCAGAGCAGTGTACATCCCATACATTTTGTTGAAAAGAATAAGGATTTGTAGCTATGGCTGTGTATATCAGTGCATCATTAGTGATGTGGAGCTTTAAGCCCTGAGGCTGACAATCAGCATACTGTCATATTCTATCAATACAGTCATTTAGTATCAGCTGGCAGTCAATGAATTCACACTCAATATATTCTCTGTGTGTACACTGGATGCACTGTATATCCATTACACTGGTCACATTGGAAAAAAAAAATATGTTTAAGCAGTTAACAACTCTTGGCATCCACAGGACTGCCTGTTTTCGAGGGCCGTGCTGCTTACTCTTGTCCAAGAGTTCACAAACCCGTTCCTGCATCCCTGGGTCCTCCTGGGTGCTGTGTTCTTCAAATCCTTGACACTGCATTATTGCTCTAGTTCCTACGGCCTCCACTTGTATCCCTGGTGAGGTCTCTAATTCTGTCCAACACCCTTTAACCAACAAGGGACTGTGATGAGATCTAATGTGATTGTCAAGCACAAGTGCACTGGCCCTTGGCCGGCCGATGCCAATGGCAGTAGGCCACTGTGGCCTAAGAAAAACAACACATCAGAAAGGCATGAGAATATATTCACCCTGGTGATGACGTTTTTCATGGAGGACAGAAGAGGCATCCGCAGTGGAGCAGAGAAATGGATTGCAATTATATCGGATGGCAGCAGCCAATCCTGTGCTGTCTCCATTTGCATCCCACCCTAGTGCTTTTGGAATTCTCTTGAGGAAAGTAAAACTAAACTCAAAGTAGATGATAAACATCATCTGTTTGTTCTAGATTTCTCAGGGGAGCTCACACCTATTGTGTACTCACACCTATTGTGACTCAGATACAGTAAAGGGGAGGAAATGGAATAGAAATGGTAGTGCTGTATGGTGGCTGTATCTTTTAATTAATAGAACCAATCAGGTTTGTTACTCTAGATTCTTACTTGTTAAAAATGTTCTGTGTTTCAACAAGAAACTTTGCATTCGCTTACAAAAGTTTTGCATTCCCCTGAGAAATCTGCACTTGCTTCCAAAACATTCTCAGAATTTTTGTTGGGTGGAACACAAAACATTTGTGAGGAAATGCAAAACAATTGAATTATAAGTTTTTCTCCCATACCATATTTTTTCCATGTCCCTTTAGAGACTCCGTAGAAATAATAATAATAATAATAATAATAATACAACTGAAATGGGATAGCTTAGCAACTTAAAATGACTTTTATTAACTTGTTTGTTTGTTGATAACATATAAAATATTATTGAAACATTATCTTGACAAATACTTAAATGGGTCTTTACCCATTCAAGTAGAGAGGAACTGTATCTCTACTCTATTTATAGAAAGGAAAAATAAAAATGGTGTAACTGTTTGTGTATTATATACATAGAAATAGCTGACTTGACTATCAAGTGAACTGACTCGCCTTGAAGGGACTTCTGAGAGCATTGTTAGTTCCCGTGTTAATCAGTATGTAAGGCTTCCTTTTATATTTTTCTTAACGTCTGTCTCTCTTATCAAGCAAATGTGACAGTTGCTTTTTTTTATTAAGTCCATTGTGTTTACCGGCTAATGCTTTCATCTTGTAAGGGGATAACAACCTATAATCTCTAGTTGGTCGTTTCCAGTAATGTCGAAATGATTGTGCTCATTGAGGGTGACTTTGAGGATGTGCCATGCTTATGCTCAGACGGGTGACTCAATCCTGACTCCCGCTGCCCTGATGTCTCACTCACATACACTGAGTTTGAGTTGCAGAGCGTGACACACATTTATTTCGCCCACAACAAAAAATACAGAACAGGGTCTAGGAGACAGTGAGATCTGAAAACAAGGGCATCCTGGGATAGCACTGCTGAGTACTTCCTTAGGGTTTCAGATATACCGTGTCCTGGCAGCCAGCCATGGGTCAAAAGCAATGCTATCTGACATGATTGTTCAATCAAAATAGGGCCAATTTGTATTGTCTTCTTTCTCTCTCCATCACTAAATTATTCTATATGGTGCATTTTTATTTCTTACAAACTGCCCGAGGGTTTGCTTAATAAAGAAGCAAACAACTACTGAATGTGTTTTTGTCATGAATCCGGTCCCTGCTGTCCCTCCCACTCACCAAAGAGGTCTCTAGCACCTTCTCACCCCAGACTCCATTTCCCAGAATCCCCTCACCAGGAACTGATTACATGCTCACCTGTTGCCCAGTTGACAGACTATTTAAGCTGCACTACACACACACATTGCGAAGTGTTGTTTAGCATTGCAGACATTACTGAGCGTTTCCCTTGATTACCTCGCCTTGTTCTTTGCCTAGTCTTGCCTTGCCTGTGTTTTTGATCTTGGACTGAATTCTTGCGATTTGAGATCGTTTGCTGCCTGCCCTGACCATTGCCTGTTTTCGGATTACTCTTTTGTCTCACCCTGGATGTTGCTGTTTGCCATTGTTTGACCCTGCCTGTTCCGACTACGTTCAATGAAATAAAGCCTGCATTTGGATCCCCAACTCCGTAGTCACACTCTCGTCCGTTACAGTTTTTGTCCAGATGACCTTAATGGTCTGTTTATAGTCCCCATGAAATCAAAATTAAAGTTTTTTGAGTTAGTATCAATATGTTAGTCTTAAGGTTATCTTTAAGGCAGTGTGCTCCAAAACGTGACAAAATTCGCGTTTAGAAGATATAAGCATTCAAAGCTTTTAGTTCGTCACTTCCGCCAAAACGGCTCAACGATTTTTTTGACGTCACCTCGTACCTCATCTTCTCATCAAATCTTCTGACCAATCAAACGCTCTCTAGAAGTCGAAGCGCCCGCCCCCTACACTATAAATAGACGCTGAAGCTGCGGCTGAGATCGGTCGCTTGTTCACAGTGTAGTATTTCCTGTACAGTGAATGGCACGTAGTGTACAATGTAGGCGATAGGGAACGATTCAGACAGTGTAAAAATGCTTTGGATTGGGGCAAATGAGGTCTGGTTTCACGTTGTTTCACGCGAACCACAGCAGCACACACAGTCTGATCCGGACTTTGGCTCCGGTCCAGAGACGCGATCGCTCGGAGCGGATCATATGCGCGAGTCGGCATATATTAAACACTTTTAAAACTACACAGCCTCAGCATGATTATGATCACTATTTTGTTTTACTAAGAGTTTCATATTGATTCTAGGGGGGTAATCTATTAGACTGTGGCTATCAAATGCAGCTTTACCAAGCTCAACGGCTCTGACCAGTGCAGATATAAACAAAACGCTATTGGCTAATTTTAAAAAAGGGGGCAGGGCTGCTCGATATGTCCTGCCCTGTCTTCCTGTTTCAGCTGAAATTACATCACCACATAGAATAACGCTGCGTGTTTCAAGGCACTTCAGGGGACCTTTAAAGGCCAGATATTGGTGGTAAGGCATTAATATTTGTAAAATATTTATTTTTCTACTCAAAGTTTTCATACTACACCAATGTGCAAGCATTCAAATTTGTTTGGCTTTGTTATTTCACTTCTTTTGCATGCATACAGTAGATATCAGTAAAACAATGGGAGCCTAATGAGGTTCATCCTTTTAATAAAGATGTGATAGCTAAACTAACACAAATTACAGAGCTATGTTTGATTCAAAGGTATAATTAGTATGATTGTCTCATTTAATTGTAATTATCATTACTACATAATTTATTGCAGTTGTAGTGCAGTCATATTTCCTCTGTGCGGTTGCGTTTTGTGTGGAACGAGATTCTGGATCTTTGGATCTGTGTTGAGTGATTTTATCAGCAATTATTCATAGGGTGCCATATCTAATTATATTGCAAAAGGAAAGCTTCGCCTTGCTTAATGCTATGTAGAAACGAATTACTCTTGTAATGTGTAACCCGCAGATAACCAGTTAGTCAAATTCACATTATGCTATCCCAATAAGCCCTCATGTCATTTACTTAATGTGCACAGATTCATATGAAACCATTTGCACACTATTCATATTATACTTACAGCAGAAGTAGGCATATTTTAAATTTGCAGCAAAAGTTTGGTGAATTATTTCATGTTTGTTTTAAATCATTGTTACCATGGTAAAACATTTTTGCTCTTTATTTTAAGCAACTTTTAGGGCATGGTAAAATCTTTTTGCTGCCAAAGCATTAAAACTATTATTCATAATATAGTGTGTGTGTGTGTGTGTGTGTCTGTGTGTGTGTGTGCGTATATATATATATATATATATATAT
>NW_015648132.1:100160-100526 GCF_001515625.1 Sinocyclocheilus rhinocerous
CAGTGTATAATGTAAAGTTATCAGTTTCATTGTCATAATCACTGTAATACTAAAGGTATGTGATGAGCGTCCAGAAGCTTCATCAGCGTCGCCCTGGAAACAAGCGAGGAACACCTGCCCGTCCTCGTCAGAGGCTGATCGGTCACAGCTGCAGCTCATCAGGTGGCGGCTACATCAGCCACGCAAGCCCTGCCACCTTTGAGACACTTCTCCATGAGACTGAGCATTAACTCGCCCTCTCATTTCTCCCACAGACAGCAGCGTGTGACCGACCAGCCCCACAGGAGCACAGCACGGACCCACTGCACTGGGAAGAAGGAAGAGAGCACTCACGGCACCGGAGCACCCACCTGGACCTTTCTCTTT
>NW_015648132.1:100568-105807 GCF_001515625.1 Sinocyclocheilus rhinocerous
CCCCGTTCTTCTGGCCTCGGACAGCGGGAGAGAAGGTGAGTCCCCCTCCCAAAATCCTAACCTCTTCTATGATGTGTTCCAACAGGTGACGGGAGGGGGCTCATTTGGAAAGGAACAACGCGAGGATGACAGGCTGAAGCATTGCTGGACCCAGGTCCGGGTCATCGAAGGCAAGGAAGTTCAGCCTGGCCCCCATCCTCTCCCGCATTTCGCCGTCCAAAACGGCCTGCTCTATTGTGTCGCTCAGTGAAGGGGGGAGGAAAAATTATTGTTGGTGGTGCCACGCACGAAGACGGAGACCGTATTGGAGCTGGCCCACTCACATCCCTTGGCAGGGCATCTCGGGGCCGCGAACACCTTCCAGCGGATCCGCGACCGCTTCCACTGGCCGGGCTTGGAGGCCGAAGTAAAGCAGTTCTGCCGAGCCTGCCCGACCCGCCAAGTGACGTCACCCAGGACGCCTCCCCCCAGTCCGCTGATACCGCTGCCCATCATCGAGGTGCCCTTCTAGCCCGCCTGGGGTTATCCTCTATCTGTGCCGCTCAGTACTTCCATGAATGGGAATATAAGCCCCGTCTGCCGGCCCGTGCCCAGGCCGCCGAACTCACGCGACTCCCGCAGCACTGGCTGCTGGAGGGGGCTCCATTGGCTAGTCAGGTGGCAGAATGCGTGGTGATAGACTGTCTTCTCCGAGCCCTTCCCCGATCTCACCGACAGGCAGTTGGAATGAGGAACCCAACCATCACCTTGGAGCTCGTGGAGGCTATCGAGCTGGTGGATGCGGCCCAACATCGGGATGCTGGGGAGCGAGCGCCACCGTTTCCCCGGAGGGTGGTCCAGGAGCGGCAGCACAACATCCGGACGCCGCCAGGGGTCGTCGTCAGGCAATGGCCCTACCGCGTCCCTGGTAGTTGATCCTGTCCTGCTTGTTGCCCTTTTGTCATCCTCTCTCTTTCTTTGCTTCTCAAGTGTAATAGAGTAGGATTATGTATTTTGTCCTGTCCTCTTACTATAAACAACTAGCACTAGGTGACCCTTCCTTGTGATTTTGCAACTCTTACAATGAATATAGTCTGTTATTTCTGCATATGTTGTAAAAGTCAGAAAGTTTTGTATTAGATCATCATGTCAAGTTCAGCGGTCTACACAAATCCCTCTCAGCCGGAGGGCAAACACACGGCTAGAGAAAAACCCAAAGAGAGAGGTAATGAATAGTAGGGCTGCCTGATTATGACTGCATTATTCTTTTGAAATTGTAATTGTGATTATTAATTACGATTATCACAAGTTACACTGATGATGTTAAACCATTGTTTGAAGCAACTGCCTGCCATATTTTTATATGAAAATAAACAAGCTGAAAACACTCTAAATTATAAACTTGTATTGCTTTTCTATAGTATTAAGCCTCAAATGTCAACTATACATTGGATTGGTTTATTATTTAAATAAAAAAGGTAAAATATGCATGGTATTTAGGCATGGGCCGATTACCGGTTTCAATGTATACCGCGATTTGAAAATTTCACGGTTTCAAAACCGCTAATATTTTCCGTTATACCGTTCCTGCGGTATGCGCTGTTTTTCATGTCCCCTCAAAGACTGAAAGTGTAGGAATGCCTCAGGTTGAGTGCAGTGTAGAGAGTAACACGACCCTCCTCCTGTTGGTGCAAGTGAGCGGTCAGTCACGTGTGTGTAGGATGGCCGAATTTAAGGAGCTTCCCCTGGAACTCACGCGATCGGCAACCGGCCGTTTTTTGTCTTATTGCAAGCAACTCGTCTCTGTTCTGGACTTGCACAAACTGCGTTGCAATGCAATCGTTTTCCAAAATGTCATTTATGTGAAAATATGAAGTCTGTAAACGCCTATTAACAGAGGCCAGAGACGTTGAAGACAGACGCACAGAGAAAAATACTGTAGCAGGCAGATCACTCACTGTTCATGATGCACGAACTATTGGAAGAAAATCCTCAATATTGATTTGGGGGTTTATATGAATGTGTTTCTGAGGGGAACTGACTGTCTTCAGAAAAGTTTACGTGGTATTTTCTTTTAATCTCGTCTCTGTATAGTTCATATTAAAGCAGTGTTTCAGCACAGTGCTGCTTTGTTTTCAGCGGTAACCAAGGAAACGCTGTATCTGTTGTTTGAGAAGCGCCTCCTGGAATCTGCATCTCATTCAGAGCTCCTGCTGTTTGCTTCGTTCAGGCATGTACAGGTGCATCTCAATAAATTAGAATGTCGTGGAAAAGTTCATTTATTTCAGTAATTCATATGTCAGTCTTTTAGGAAACAAATCAAAGAAAAAATAAACAAATTCTACTGGTCCTAATATTCTGTATGTACAGAATATTATATAACAAAATATATTGTGTTCAGCGGAAAACATTTTATTATTTTTTTTTTTACCCAGTCATTTAAAAATAACACATTTTAGAGCTGTAACGACAATACCGTGAAACCGTGAAACCGAAGGTTATCATACCGTCAAAATCTCATACCGGCCCATGCCTAATGGTATTATAATGTTATACTACAACTAAAATTAAAACAATGGAAAAAACCCTTAAGATAACCTATAGAAAGAAAAAAAACACATTAAGCATGCAGAATAACATAAGTGGACTTTGAACGATTAATTGCCGCTTTGAATGATTATGTAATTGTTCCATCCGTAATTGTAATCGCGATTAGAAATTCGATTAATTGTGCTGCCCTAATGAGTAGTCTGGTCAGAGAGCATAGACTCTCATGTTAACCTTAGAAGAACAGGAGGGCCTTGAAGTCACGATGGAGATGAGAGAGAGGTTGGGGGCCAGCAGGACGCAAATGTCAGTGCACACCCACTAAGACTCAACCATGCGGGAGAGACGTCTCCAGAATCTGAGAGCCACAAAGACACACTTGTACATACACATTAACACACAAACACACAGCGCACAGCCATGAGCAGCCACATCTCATTCATGTCAAATGAGTTCAGACAGTTTAGAGCCACAGGAAAGACACAGGTTCAAATCTGACAAACAAGCTCAGGAGTATATGAAGGAGGAGAGGGGGGATTTAGGAGAACTATAGTATGCTTAATATTGTGGTCACTCTTTATTCTGTCCTTCTTTCTTACCCTCTTTCAAAAAAAGTAAACCTGAATTAATATTTATCTGGAGGTTTTAATGAAGACTCACAACCTATAAATGTTTTCAGACATATACAGAGGTTCATATCCAGAGCCCTGTCATTGAATTTCCTTTTTATTTTAGTCTTGAATGTTATTTATCTTTTTGTTATTCTGCGGTATCCAGTGCAGTGACATCAAAAACATATTAAAACATACAGCCTCCAAAGGGTATGCAAGTAGACCCAGATTCAATTAAAAACGCAACTGTACTTGACAGCCAGTAATCAGTTTGAAAAGACCTTTGGGCTTTGACGTTTTGATAGCTACCAGTGTTGGGGAAAGTTACTTTTAAAAGTAATGCATTACAATATTGCGTTACTCCCTAAAAAAGTAACTAATTTACGTTACTTAGTTACATTTTATGGAAAGTAATGCGTTACATTACATTTGCATTACTTTCGCATTACTTTTTAAATATGAGCAGGGCTTGATTGTTTTTAATATAAGAAGTTCTATTTATAGCAAATATAAAAGCCCTTTCACACCAAAAAGTGTAATGAATAAACCTCAGGCTGAAGGAAAAAGAAGAAACACTCTTCAGCAATAAAAAAACAATGAAGCACAATTGTTAGTTTATCTAAAGTCATTTTTGCTTATTAGTATGGTTGAACTGGATCAGCAAAGGTCAGCAGCAAAGATATTGGTTAATAAAATGGGATTAGATACATTTGTGTTATTTAACATATTTAATTATTGCAGGTTTGCGTCATATTCTGAGTTTGCATTTCACTGTTTTAATTCATTTTGATGAATACTAAATCTGTTTTTTGTGAGTGGGATGAATTAATGCACATTCACATTTAGTCTAGAACTACAGTAACACCATGTTCACACAGCGCACACAACGCCTCTGTACTCCAAAATTTAACTACGTCATTTGTGCATATAAGGTTAAGGGTGTGGGATGCACATCGGTGATGTGGAGGGAGAATATACCTTTCGCTGGTCTCACTGTCATCCCGTAAGACTTCGTGCAAGTCTGTAAAAATGACCTCGTCTTCATTATTCTCTGCTTCATCATCATCAGCTTGAAACATTCTGAATGCCTTTACAAAGTTAAAGTCAGAATTGTTACTCTTTTCTCTTTTTTTTTTTTTATTAAATTTTTTAACTTAAGATTCCATACGATATGGAAGATCTGTCCATGCTTTCGTTTCATCACAAAAAATGTTTCATTTACGTTCTTGTACACAATTACTAAAATCAAAACTCAAAAATGGACGTTTGGAGCAGTGGCGTAGCCAGAATTGTAATTTTGGGGGGGCCTATCATAAAATGAGGGGGCCGCTCTATATTACATGTAGGCTATAATGTCTATATTAAATGTGCGCATTTCCAAGTGTTTGTGCGGCGTGTGGAAGCTGACTAGCAGTGCGCTTAAACTGCATGACAGGAGGCGCCGCTGCGATCACTTGCACTTATACTCCGTCATTTTTGTCGTACAGACAAGAATAATTACATCGTTCGAATCTGGTAAAGGTCTACATTTGTTTGTGTTCACTCACAATCAGTGTTGGGGAAAGTTACTTTTAAAAGTAATGCATTACAATATTGTGTTACTCCCTAAAAAAGTAACTAATTTACGTTACTTAGTTACATTTTATGGAAAGTAATGCGTTACATTACATTTGCATTACTTTCGCATTACTTTTTAAATATGAGCAGGGCTTGATTGTTTTTAATATAAGAAGTTCTATTTATAGCAAATGTAAAAGCCCTTTCACACCAAAAAGTGTAATGAATAAACCCAATAAAAAAAGACACGCAAATGTTTGTCTAGAGTAATTTTTGCTTATTAGTAAGGTTGAATTGGATCATTGAAGGTCAGAAGCAAAGACATTGGTTAATAAAATGGGATTAAATAGGCCTACATAAAGGATATTTGTGTCATTTAACATTTAATTATTGCTGTTATTGCCGGTATTCTGAGTTTGCATTTCACTGTTTTAATTCATTTTGATGAATACTAAATCTGTTTTTTCTGTTTTTTGTGAATTAATGCACATTCACATGGAGTCTAGAACTACAGTAACATCATGTTCACACAACGCCTCTGTACT
>NW_015648132.1:110390-133838 GCF_001515625.1 Sinocyclocheilus rhinocerous
TAAAACCCATTACAAACGAGGCATTTGTTGCATCCAGTGGGGACATAACTTATAATTTTTTATAATTACTGTCTTTTTACGCGTTGCATTGCATCGCGCCGCGTAAACATAAAACCATGTCTGCATTTGTGATCGGAGAAATAACAAACTACAAACGATACTCTACACTGCTCGAAACTTGCGTTTGAATCGTCAGTGGCAAATTATTTAAATATAAAAAACGTACTTACAGTCTGTGAGTCAGAACAGCCGGCATTGTATTGGTTGACTCTTAACTTTTATAAAGAATATCTCTTTGGATTTGAGACTTTAGTCTTTGCAACTTTACAGATCTTCTTTATGCACCAAGAGCTTGTAACACTCCAAAGAGAAAGAAAAAATTGAAATCGCATCATCTTTAATGCACATTCACATTTAGTCTAGAACTACACTAACATCATGTTCACACAGCGCACACAACTCCTCTGCACTTCCGATTTCTCCCAATATGGGGACAGGAGTCAAAGTCAGTCAATAAGTGGGAAAACAAAGTTACTGGCGTTACTTTTTTGAAAAAGTAACTCAGATATTTTCTTGTAAATTAAAAAAGTAATGTGTTACTTTACTAGTTACTTGAAAAAAAGTAATCTGATTACGTAACTCGCGTTACTTGTAATGCGTTACCCCCAACACTGATGAGCTACTCATATTAATTGATAGGAGAGTGAGTAAACAATGACAGAATTGTCAGTTTTAAGTAAATGTGAATGTGTAGTTTCTGCCACAGTATTTTATCTACAATAATCACACAACCTAATTATCAATGTAACCGTTTATGGGGTAAGTTGCATTCAAAATCCAGTTGACTAAAAAAAAATAATAATCTGTGCCAGATCCAGAAGGTCTCATGTTATATAAATGTGATACCTCAAAGATTTCAAGATTTCACCCATATGGTTGAGCACCCTGCCCCGCATGAGAATTATTTTCTTTAACTGTAGATGGGATATTGTATGATACAGAATCTTGCCTTTGGCCGCAGCATCCTGTTTAAGATGTGATCTGAATTATAGATTTCGGTATCACTGCTGTAATCCTCAGTGAATTATGTTTCACATAATCATGACTCACATTCTGTGTTGTCTATATTATTCTGTCCCTATTTTATGTCCATCATTGTTCAGCAATGACAAACTTTTTAATGAATATAGGCCATTCCTTTGCTTACATGACAAAACTATGACTACAAAGATGGAGTGTTTAAGTTCAGCTTGACAGATAAAACCTGCTTTCCTCTTCCCTGTTTGGCTTAAGTTGGAGAGTTCTGAGGGATATGATACACTGGTGTAGCATTTAAATATTAAGACATGACTGGAAGTGGAAGTGGGAAATTATTTAGGAGCCCAATTCAATATCAATTCGACATCTGGGCAAAATGTTTTCTTTTTAATGGTGTGAATGGAAGTGCATAAACTAGTTCTCTAGAGCTGCGAAGTCTAGCAGTCGCCTCAAAAAGAGTCGGTTTAATCTTAAAGCAGAGTGTTCATCTTTGCAGAACTCTTAATCTTGTAAACAGAGTTAATCTGGTGTGCAGTGTTCAGCGTGTGGGAAATGCTTTTGGAGAGGTGTTAACCTCGGAAAAGTGCTAATCTTCGGATGAGTATTTTCGTCCTCCAAATTTGTTCATCTCGATAGGGCTGTTTGCATTATTGGGTCATTTCTTGTCTAAAATGGGGTTACGGCAGAACGCTGGGAGAATTATACATTCTCTGTATTTTGTTATATTGCTCATGACAGGTATTTTGATATTCAGAAAGGGATTTTGAATATTTAGAACGCATAATTCCCAGTACAAGGACGTGAACAGCTCCAAATAGAAAGTCACGTATTGTAATCTCGAGCCTATGGTAATTACGGTAATTATAGCATAACATGCTAAAACACTTAAAGTATACTTTTTACTTGATGTTTTTAACTGTAGTGTGTTATTTGATGTTACATTTTGTTAAAATTTAGTACATTTAGTTTAAATGCTTAATCATTACAAGTGTGTAATTACAAATACATTTAAATACATGACATAAATGTTTCAACACAAATGATTAAAGTATATTTTAAAGTATAGTTTACCATAAATGCTTGTCAGTCACTTCAAATGCTTGCCACTTCAGTGATATTTCAGGTTAATTATGACTTTATATAAAGATGTTCTTAAGTCCTACTTAAGTGGTTCAAAAATACTATCAACTAATAGCATTTAATATAAATTCAAGCTATAAAACATTTTTGTTGAATTCTAAATAACATGCAGTTAAATGTCCAAAAACATTACATTGAGTTTGCACGTATATACTTTTAAAATATATTTCCATAATAAGTACTTTTTTAAAAAGTATGCTAAAGTGTAATTCCTTTTGACAAGGGAATGTATTGTGAAAATGTCCAAGATGGTGGTCGAGCAAAGTGAAATATCAAATTATGAATAAATAAAAAGTATTAAACGACTATTTTACCTAATATTTATGAGTGTTTCATATTTTTATAGTATTGTGCGTTTCATGTGTGGAGCACTATTTGCTGGCTATGAAGTTTTATGAAGTTCCATTTTAGTTTTCCATTTTGGCAGCTCAATAGATTTGAGCTCATTTCTACTCACCTGGAGTTACTGAGGTCGTTCTGGCCTCCACGGCTCTTCTCCAGCCCCAGTTTGGTGAAGATTCCCACCAGGACCATGATGGCCACCACACCACATATGATGTACACAATCATGTGAGTCCGATCCCGCTCATGGTCTGGCTGCACCTCAGTGTTGGTGGCCACAGGTTTTCCAGTGTTGGCCCAAATTGGAGTATCATAGTTGGAGCAGGAGGTCTGATCCAGTCGCTGCTGACGGAACTGACAGCAGAACCGGTAGAAACAGGTGCCGCAACAGTACAAGAAGATACCTGCATTACAATTAAAGGGAGGGTCCCACTGACCCATGACATCATAGTAACCCTGGCAGCGGGTGCCAGTGGACGGCACAGTATCCTCCTCCACCTCTGCAGGTGGGGTCAAAGTTGGAGGCCCATCTGATGTCACAGAAATCAACAAAGGATCTATAGTCTGATTGGCTGTTTGGATGTCCATATCAATTGAAGTCTCGTCCTGTGCTTTAGCAGCCCGTCCCACAATGGCAGTGAGCAGAAGATGTAGTAAAAAACTATTTCCAGCCATGTTTCACCTGACACACTGCGCCCAATGATTTACCTCACTTTGAGAATGAAGATACCTAAGCATAAATGTTAAAAGAAGAATTCTAGAAAGCGCCGAATGACTTTCATACAATTACAGCTATGGTCAAAAAAAGGTTTGAAAGATTTATTTTTTATGGATTTAAAAATATTCTATTTTTTAAAAAACTATTTAAAATGTGTTATTTGTATTTATAATGAATATTGAATATGCATGTTTTATTTTTTATATATTTTGTTCAATTAATAAAAACATGCATTTTACCAAAATATAATACTGTTTAAGCACTTTAACAGTTTTGGGAAAAAAAGTTTTTTCAATTACAACAACATTACCTTTGTCCTTTGAGAGAGAAAATAAATACTTGGACATTTGCTGTCTTGCCCTGGTCCTTTCCAGATATGCATCTCATTTTAGGTTTCCAATCACTGTTCAACACTTGTTCTCCGTGCTCATCAGTAGTAAAACTTTCTTTTCAGTTTCCTTTTCACTTCCGTAAACAACTATTTACAGTAATTTGCCATAAAAATCCTTTCCTGAGGAAAGAGTGAACCCACAGACAGGTGTTTTAATCCACAGCGATCCACTCAGAGTGCTGTCTCTGAGCTTTGTGAAGGGCAACAGTTCAGGATTCAAATTAAAACTCCTCCCTTCTGTTCTCAGCATATCAGAGAGAGAGAAAGAAAGAGAGAGAAATTGAGGTGGGGGGCATATTTTCCATCCAGCGGCTGGTTATATTGTGAAAGGGGAGGAGACAGGATGTTACTGAAGAGCTTAGATCACTGACTTTTACTGAAAAATCTACACAGTAAAATACTTTTGTTTGCATTTATATCTAATTGAGAGTGAAATAGAACATGCAAAAAAGGGTAAGAAATATTCTCATTGGCCAGCCATCTCTATCATGATGTAGCGAATCAGCTCATGGGGAAATATGAATAATTAATCATAACTAGTTATAATTAATTATAAATATTTAGATCCGCTGTAGATATTTACTTGATCTCTCAGGGTCAACTGTCTGTCAATTCTAAGAACGTTAATTTCCTGGTTAAGGGAAATAACTTTCTTACTGTACAACTCTACACAGAGCCTGCAGCATAAATCTGCATGATTAGGGACGCTAAATGTATCTGGTCTAGCAAAGGTGTCGTGGTTGCCATGGGGACCACGGGGGGCCTGGTGTCGTTGCAGACATCCTGACACCCAGTTTATTGGGTGAGGGGACTGTGACGATTTGTTAATCTAATGAATAACTGATTTGTTAAATCAAATGAAAAATTGTGTGTTTGATTGGTCCAGACGCTACAATGATTTGAGGTTCAGGTTGTGTATCATTATTTTCTAACTGTGTCAGCTGGTTCTGCAGCAGTAACATCTCACCGTTAATAATGTTAATTTGAACAGTGTATTCTGGATGTTTCAACCATCCCACCAGCAGAGACTAGATTATGGGTTGTAAGGGTTTTTTCATGACTAATTCTTGGTTAAATTAAAATTTGATTAATGTTTTTTTTTTTATGTGTTTAGAGAGAAAAAGGTGACTATAAAAGATACTTCCATTCAAAAGTTTGGGCTCAGTAATTTTTATTACTATTATTATTATTTTATTCTGCAAAAGAAGTATTTAATGCAGATTAAAATTATAATTAAAAACAAATGATCAAAAGTGATAGTAAAGACATCAAAGAATTCCACGGTTTCCACAAAAATATTAAACAGTACAACTGTTTTCAAAATTTATAATAACAAGAAGTGTTTTGTGAGCACCAAAACAGCATATTAAAATGAAAGAAAAAAAAGGGAAAATTCAGCTTTGCAATCACAGGAATAAATTACATTTTAAAATTGTGAAAATTATTTCACAATGTTACAGTTTTTACTGTATTTTTAACTAAACAAATGCAGCCTTGGTAAGCATAAGAGACTTCTTTCAAAAATGTTTCAAACTTTCGAACATGTACATGAAATATGCACATACATTTTTTTTTGGTATTAATTTAGTTATTAGTTTTGAAGTTTTAATTAAAATTGTTCATTTACCATAAATTGTAATGTAAATACATAGTTTTGGTTGCTTGTAATGTGTACTGTTGTGCCTTCAACGTGAAAACTGGGGGAACATCAAACAGACCTGGAACATGAATTTACATTTGATTTGTTTTGATGCCAACGTCCTCTTGAAGTGTCCCCCACCCCCTGTCCATCAGCACATCGGTATTCACCATGTCTTGTAACCATTCCTCTGCAATGTTGTATGAACTAAACAGATATTTTATGCAAAAGCAGAAAATGTCCAAACTGTCCAATGTCAAAATATCAATGATTAAACCAACTATTTCTTTTACAAGGTTATTGCCGTTTTTCTGCAGTTCTCTTCTATTCTTCACGTACAGTGCGGTTGTGATGGGCTCTGAGGGGACTTGTGTCTTTGATCAGCTCTCTACACAGGTTTAAGATGTGACAAACATAACCTGGAGTTCTGAAGAGAGGAAGGAGGACAGGATGAATAAGGCATCTCACAGATCGCTTTGGTCCTCTCAAACTAATTCTCACTCTCTTCACTTTTTTCAATCTATATCTCCTACTCTGCCCTTTTTTGTCTCTCCTTTTTGAGAACGCAAAGCAACTTGATGACTTTAAAGTCAAAATACTTATAAACCATAACATTTCTATTAAACAAGTTGTCCTACTTTCTTCTCGATCATTAAAAGCGTTCTTTGTGACTGTCTGTTTGCCTCGTCACTCAGGCTCCTCTGTTTCATATCTAGGTCCACATGGATTTATTTTTTTTCTGCACTGATTTTTTATAAGTAAATCTGTAGAATTATAGCAAAAACGTTTTAAATTAAACTTAGGGGACTAACTACACACTTACTGGTAGATAAAGGCATTATCAGATTAGTCAAAGTGTTTAATAAATGAACACAAGGGGTGTATGAAAACTTGGGAGAGTTGAAATACAGCGCATGAGTCATGTGGACCAATTTTTTTGATACTTTGATCATGCTTTTCTGATGCTAAAACATCTTAGGCTGGTTTGCTGGTTTTATCTAGTCTCCCAGCCTGGTCAAACAGGTCTGATGGATGGTTTTAAAAGGGTTTTCAGTTTCAGCAATGTGTCAAAGACAATAGAACCCAATAATATTAGTGATGCTGTCTACGATGGATGCAGCATGGTGCGATAAAATTCCCGAAAGTAAACTGATTGTTTGATATATTTCTGATGTACTCCAAGCGTTCACGCTACTTCTGACATGAAGCACAAATGGATTTTCAAAGGTTGTTTTGTTGTGTCCAGTGTAGACAGCCTCAAGCTGTTGCGGTGCGACATGACAACAGACACGTCCAGTGTAGACACATTGTTAGTCCTTATTCATTGCAATCCTTTTGTGATTGACAGATGAAAGAAAGTCATACAGGTTTGGAATGACAGAATTTTGATTTTTGGGTGGACTATCCCTGCTTGTGGGAGCTTTCTTCATTTGTAGGAATGAATATGAGGGTGATGATGTTGAATCTGAATAATCCCCCCAATTTAATATGTATCCTGAGTCAGAATCTGAAGCTGTAGTGCCTTTGGCTCTCAGGATGGAAGATAAATGTGTCCTCTCACCAAAATACGTTGAACTCTGTGTATCTGTGTGTGTGTGTGTGTGTGTGTGTGTGTGTGTGCATATTTTATCATGGCCTTTATTCATTCACTTTAGGGATTCTTTGAATCTCATTTTTCTCTATGTAACAAGGTCAGCATTTTACTTGTAAATCGTTCATAGTTGCTCTTGTTTTGTGGTCACATGTTACATTCATCTTCGTCAAATATGAACTATTCTTTGTCAACAGATGAAGCCTCTGATCAATGTTCTGATCAAAACGCCTCAGGGCCTCCCTTTTTATTTATAAACTTTCTCAGTATTTTTAGTCATTTATTAGCCTGACTGTCATTCTCTCCTTTTTTGTAAAAGTATGAAAGACTGCAGTGCAGTTTTTCTGTGCTTGAAATGAATGCTGTCAAATGCAAGGTCTTGGATGGATTTGCTGAAGCGTGAAATATAGCCTTGACAGTCCTGATATGGAGAGGTATTAACAGATATACAGCACTCTCCTCTCTATATATTTAATTATAAGATGGAGAATATTATGCAGTTTCTCTACTGAATAAAATGAAAGGAATATGAGATCAGGCTATTTAACAGAATTGAAGCAATGCAGAAGTGGATGTATTGTTAGAATGGGCAACTGCTGTGTAGTTTCCTGATTTGTAACCAAGACAGCATTTAATTTTGAAGTTTTTGTTGTTACTTTTGTTGTAAAATGAAAATGTAAGGAAACATTGTATTTTAAGGTGACGTTATTACAACGTAATTAACCTACACAAATAAGTGCTGAGTCATATTAATTAACTACATGTTCTTCATGTACCAGGGTTGCTTGGAATTATGCATAATCCACTGTTATTATAGATGGTACATGTAACATGTCACCTTTAAGCCACATGTAAGTAGGTAAAAGTGGTGTAGCTGCTAAGAACACAGCATTGTGATAATATTCAGGTGTTTGTTTATTTATATATTTTTGGGCCGTACTTATGAGTCCCAAAGGGCATGACATTTTAGAAGGAAAGGTTTTGCTAAATCCCATGAATAATAAAGCAAATTACAACCCTACATTCTTGTACTATTTTCTGCTTAAGATAAAAGAGCTTTGATGGTAGCCTAATTTAATCACTGTTTTATATATGCTCATTAATAATATATATATTTAAAATAATTGGTTAATGAAACTTTATATTTTAAAAAGTATGGTAACACTTTACAGTATCCTTGTTACATGTGTGGCAGGAGGAGCAAACGACAGACACACTGGGTATGGCGTCCAGCCTCTGAGAGGCTTTATTTAATAAACATAAAATGTCCAAAATGGGGAATAAAGTGTCCAAAGGGGAAGGAGTGTACAAAATAAATGGGGGATCTGGTGTCCTCGTTGTGTGGGGAAATCGCGAAGGAAGGGCAGTGTTCGGAAAGGAGGGGTTCAAGTAAGGGGCGAAGTCTGGCGGCCGCACGCGCTCCTCACAGTGGTCCAGGGCGAGAGGGGCGGCGGCTTCTTCACAGCGGTTCATCTTCCCTGGCCCACGGCGCTTCAGGGGATTAACGGCTCGGCATCCTAGCCCGTCCCGTCGGCGTCGTCACGGGTGCGTCTCCATTCCGGACCGCGGGTCCGGCAGCTCGCATCTCTGGCGGTGAGGGAATCCCTCCGTGCTCCCTTGCTGGACCCACGAGGACACAAGAGTGCATGCACGGGGTGTTGGTATTTGTTGGTATTCCTATACCCTATATTGAATTAGCATTGATATTGGCATTAATCAAAACACTGGGGCATTACCCCTAAAAGGGATACCTTGTACCTTCTTTACCTCTAAAGATTGCATATCCAGTATCTTGGAGTGGCAATATGTACCCTTAAGGAATTCATATGTAGTTTTTGTTATTATAATGAACCCATTAAGGGGATAAGAGGGTACAAAAATGTCCCTGTGAGGGTACTGCCCCAGTGAAAAGCTTACCTTTAAATTACCTTTAAAATTAGTGTACCATAAGTATAAAATGTGCTGAGCTCTATCAAGAATGCTGTCTCAATGACAAGTCAAGTAGTGGCAGCCCTGTAGATAATGTTTAACAAAATTAAAAGCAAAATACAGGACTATGCAATGTCATATAGATTAGACAAAGAGAATTTCCCTTTTTTCCCTACAGTCCCAAATTAGCGCAACATCCACTGCTTTTGGGCTAACTGCTAATGTACAGTATTGACCATCAATCAGTGCTGCCACTGCTGAATGGTCTATATCCAAATGCAAGTTGTATCACCAAACACATGCTGCACGTGAACGTGAATCGGTGCATGGGCCATCGCTACTCTTCCATTCAGTACTTATGTCCTGATGTTACAAAGGCAAAGGAAAAGAGGAAAAATAGAGACAACGAGAGAAAGTTAGAAACAGAGAGAATAGAAACATAACTAAGTGAAAGATGACCCTAGAGTGCCCACACAGAGTATAGCTGGTCATGAGACTGCCAGGACTTGCAGCAAAACTGGCAGTCTTCAGATAATAAGTTTTACCGAAATAAAAATAAAGTGCCACTGCAATGCCTAAAAGTCATTTATGTTTGGTATGAATATAAAAATGTTGGTATAGAGTAACGCTAACGCTGAGTTGTGTTTTGTAGTGTATTTTAAATGCCTTTGTTCCAGAGAGGGAGAGAGAAAGAGAAAGAAAGAAAGAAAGAAAGAAAGAAAGAAAGAATTTTCGGTACAAACATTTTTTGATGATTAAACCTGTCATATGCCCTTTCATGACTATAAAACCTCTGGTGAATTGTGTGTATTTTAATGTCTCATAAACAGTCAGGTCTGTTTGAGGTCTCTGTAGACTCTCTGTCAAACTTGACCTTTACCAAGTGAAAAGAGATGCAAATAGCCAGTCACTCCACTGTGCTGAGTTCTTTATTATTGTAAATTGGTTTAGAAGCACCTGGATCCATTGAGAAAACCTGCCACTCATATCAGAATTTCAATAATATGATTTACTCACTCTTTTTACTTACTCCTTGCAACTTCCTAGGTTTAGTTTCTTTTAACCTACACTTTGATGTGTCTAAAATCTTAGTATCGTTTCACAAACAGGATGATTATAGCAAACTACGGGATTAGTTTCACAATTGATGCACTTGCATCAGCAAGTTTATTTTAGCCTTGGCCTGAAAGCAGATAATGTTTAAAATATCCAGTGGAATGAATATATTGAAGACGCGTGGGATTTCTATGCTAGAGGACTCTTCTTTTTTCCCTGCAGTTTAAGAACTAGATTAAAGCAGCACAAAGATTTTAAGGTTTAAAGGTTTTCAAACTTTTAAAGGAAAATATTGAGACATTTTTATCTCCCAGTCTGGAAAATGTGCATCTTAAGCGCATTAGACGGGGGTGGTAGTGAATTTGATTGAATTGTCTATTTCGTCATCTCTCTAAATTCAGCTTTACACCGGCTCATAATTTCAGTGATGTGAGATCTTGAACTTTTCTCTCTCTCTCTCTCTCTCTATCTATCTTTTCTTTTTTTTCAACATATTTTATCCTCTCTAACTCCCCAAATGTTCTTTTACTTCCCCGTCCAGTAAAAATAGAGAATTTTATTATTTATAAAAATTTAAATTAAAATGTAAATAAATAAATAATATTAATATTAGTAATAATAATATAAAAGATAAATAAAAATGCAAAATTTGTGATGAAATTTGAATGAATAGCAAACATGGCAGTGATCATCTAATATTACTCCACATATAATTTTTCATTGTGCAAGCTTTTGAAAAATGACACTACAAAATGACTCATAAATAGTAAAATATAAATGTAAAAATATTACTTTGGAACTATTATTAATAATAAGTTTTAGTGTTATTATTATGAATTTTTACTACTTATTTAATAAATACAAAATAAGTAAATATTTATGAAAATGTAAAATCAGATTGATTAATTTCAAATCTTTAAAAGTATTACATCAATCCTAGTGTTGATATTAATGTTGAATGAGTCAATGTAGTTTAGTCATTGTAGCTACACATTTTAAAGAATTAAGAGAGGTGAGAATTGAGTTGCACGTAATGAAGACTGAGGCAGGTTTGAGAGCCTTAAAAGGTCTTTTTTCCACAGATCAGTATTTTTTTATAATTCTGACAAGTGCTTTAGCTCTGAATTTTCAGCATTCTCAGAGTGGAGTGTGTATGAAGCATGAACAGCATGCATGTCTGAAGTCTCTATGTGATATACAGTACATATCTGTGTACATGTTAATGTCTGAAGGACATTTATCTTGGTTGGTAGAAGGATTAAGTACATTTTTGGATTTGTGAAGTCTGATGGAAAATTTGCTGAGGCATAAACTGCTCACTTTTCATAATCTTGATCTTAAAGTAATTCCTCTAATTATACACATGCAGTGATTTCAGATGTAAAGTGCAGCTGTATGTTTTTCCACAGCATGCACTGAATATCATCTAGCATCACATGATACTAAAGGACATTTTGTAACCGGCAGATGGATTAGTTCATTTAAATTAGGAAAGGCTATTTTTGTGATATTGTCTGTGTTTTTGCATTCCAGACAGGCTGTCGGTCTGTAAAGTAGCCTAGTTGTGGCTTTTTCAGTGACTCTTTCTGTTGGTTACCTTGTTGCACTAGTAGGTGATGACAAGTGTTATTACGAGCGAGTCATTGAATCATTCATTTAATCAATTTGTTCAAAAACACTGATTGATTCAGAAATGAAACACCAGTGTGTGTTGCTTTGATACATGCAACATATGACTTTGGATTTGTTTGAAACTATTTTTGATAGTGGAGCAAAAATAGAATAATAATGCGTATAAACTGTTAGTTTCTCAATATTCTTGTCTATTCCCATCGTCTCTTCTGAACATGTGAAAAAGTTTCTCTTCCTGATTCATCACCTAGAGGTCTGTTGCAGTGGTCTTTGGGGAAAGAAATGTGAGACATGAACTCTCTCAGGAGTGCAAAAGTAACAATAACTCCTTAAAAATATACCCACACTCAGTTGCTCTCAGCTTCATTTAAGCCTGAGTGAGATACAATAAAAGAAATAGTTTACCCAAAAATGAAAATTTGCCATCCAAAATGTAGATGAGTTTGTTTGTTTGTTTATTGGAACAGATTTGAAGACATTTAGCATTACAGCACTTGCTCACCAATGAATCCTTTGCAGTGAATGCGCACCGTCAGAATGAGAGTTCAAACAGCTGATAAAAACATCATAATAATCCACAAGTAATCCACATGACTCCAGTCAATCAATAAACATCTTGTGAAGTGAAAAGCTGCAAACAAATCCATCAAGACATTTTTCTTTACTTCAAACCATTTCTGCCAGCTAAAACACGTGTCCTCTATCCATAATATTGTTTTCTCCAGTGAAAAAGTTGCCTCGTCTGAATCAGGAGAGAAATATGCACAGATCAATTACCAGATTTTAATATGAGAGGGCACCAGAGAATGGAGTTTTTCACTGGGGAAAGTTGTTTTATGGATTATTGAAATGACGGTTTAAAGTTAAAATGCCTTTATGATGGATTTGTTTCTTATAAACAGAGCTTTTCACTTCATGAGTTGTTAATTGATGGACTGAAGACGTGGATTTTGGTAATGTTTATATCAGCTGTTTGGACTCTCATTCTGACGGCACCCATTCACTGCAGTGGATCCATTGATGAGCAAGTGATGTAATTATACATTTCTCCAAATTTGTTTCCATGAATTAACAAGCTCATCTACATCTTGGATGGCCTGAGGGTAAGTCAAATTTCAGAACATTTTCATTTTTGTAAACTATTCCTTTAAGATCGATATACCTCATGTGCATGGAGTACAATGTCATTACCAGCCATGCTGTTGGGGACCATGAAGAGGGAACTGAAATTCTAATTTAGAAAGGGAAAGCCGAGAGCAATCCCCCTAGCACAGCTCTGTTCCCCCCTCAGTCTCGTTCAGAGAAAAAGTGCTATGAGTAATGAAAATGGTAGAAAACTCTTGATTAGGTCATTCTTTAGAAAATTCAGACCCTTGTAGCTGTACAGGAGCTCTGTCCATTTGAAGTTCACATACCTAGTGTTATAGCAAGGGAAGCTGGTGTTCCCACCTGGCTTTTAATTGGCTTGGTCAACTATTTTCAGAAGGGTAAAAACCCTCCTACTATAACCTCATTTAATCTGTATTTGCGGATTTGGAGACTCTTATTTAGTTATTTCACCCGTTAAAAAGAGCTGAAATAACTAAAATTATTGTTATTATTATTTTATCTATTTTTATTTATGTATTTAATTTTGCTTTGTCTTTGATTGAAATGATAACATACAGTTAACAGTCTTACAGTGCATGAAATGGTATAACAGCTAATGAGCTATGAAATCATTTGTGGAAAAAAACTATTCTACTCATTGAGATGTGTTGTGTAAGGCAAGACCTATAGGCCCTATAGTATAGGGTCAAAATTGTAACTAATAGAAATCACCATATTTTACAAGTTTATTAATGACAGAACTTTCAGACAATTGTTTTGTATTACAAGTTTTCTTTAATGTTATGTTCAAATATGAAAACAATAATTTTCATCATATTTTTAGGAATAAAGTATATAAAAATGTATATAAATATATATGGGTATATAAATGTGTATATAAATATAAATCAGGCAAATTATACATTGGCAAAACTTGTTTTTGCTGGCATATTTCTATATTTATATTTCTATATCTATATATTCTATATCTATATTTATATTTCTAAATCTATATTTAACAGATAGTAGACAGACGTAAAGGAAAAGGATAGTAAACAGACGTAAAGGAAAACTGCATTTAAAGTTTAAAAAGATGATTTATTGTTTTATATGATTATAACTGTAATTTCTTTTGCTCCCTCTGTTTAAAGTAGTAGAACTGACTATTTTATTTTATGATTATGAAAGTTCAAAATTGATTCAAAATACTCATTTTGGAACTCACGTGTCCAAATCCAGCTATCAGTCACTGATTCCAAAAAGTGTGTACATAGTAAAAATCAAAGTGAAAAGTGAAAGTGACGTGACATGTGGCCAAGTATGGTGATCCATACCCGGAATTAGTGCTCTGCATTTATCCCATCCAAAGTGCACACACACAGCAGTGAACACACACACACCGTGAACACACACCCGGAGCAGTGGGCAGCCATTCTTTGCTGCGGCGCCCGGGGAGCAGTTGGGGGTTCGGTGCCTTGCTCAAGGGCACCTCAGTTGTGGTATTGGAGGTGGGAGAGAGCGCTGTACATTCACTCCCCCCACCTACAATCCCTGCCGGTACGAGACTCGAACCCGCAACCTTTGGGTCCTTTGGGTTACTCTAGCCATTAGGCCACGACTTCCCCCAAAGTATGTCATTGCAGTCAGGAACATGAAAAACATGAAATAATAGTGATATCATGCATTTTCAACAATTGCTGAGAGAGAATTAATTTAACCAAAGTCAATGTCCAAGTGCCCAACTAAAGGGAACACTAACCACCATAATGGAGACAAACTTCAACAACATTTTGAAAGAAATAAAGCCAAACTGGTTTGTAAGAAAAAAGATGGTAATGCTGTTTTTCGAGTTGTTTAAAGGGTTAGTTCACCCAAAAATAAATTACTCACCCTCAAGTCATCGTAGGTGTATATGACTTTCTTCTTTCAGACGAATCCAGTCGGAGTTATATAAAAAATTGTCTTTGATCTTTCAAGCTGTTTCATGGCACTCAGCGGGTGTTGCATGCATCAGTCCAAAAGCACTTAATTAAAATGCGCCCATCCATAAAAAAAAAAGTGTCTCACACGGCTCCGTGGGTGAACAAAGGCCTTCTGTAGCGAATCGATGCGTTTTTGTAAGAAAAATATCCATATTCAAAACGTAATAATCACTTTAATGTAGCTTGCGCTCACTGTTGTACACTGGAAGCAGTTCCGGGCGGATGATGTATGGAGTTCGGCTATGCGCATGCGCCGCTCAGAAGTGACGCACGCGGAAGCGCAGGGGAGAGATCAAAACAAAACAACGGTCACTAATTAGAAGCACAGAACGAGGATTTGTAAAGAAGATTTGTAAAAGCCAAGAGGAGACTGGTTTTCCTTTGCTAAAGTAAGGAAACTTTGCTTCCTTTGCTCCTGTTAACAAACGTTGGTTTTCACGATCTGCCAGCTAAAACACGTGTCCTCTATCCATAATATTGTTTTCTCCAGTGAAAAAGTTGCCTCGTCTGAATCAGGAGAGAAATATGCACAGATCAATTACCAGATTTTAATATGAGAGGGCACCAGAGAATGGAGTTTTTCACTGGGGAAAGTTGTTTTATGGATTATTGAAATGACGGTTTAAAGTTAAAATGCCTTTATGATGGATTTGTTTCTTATAAACAGAGCTTTTCACTTCATGAGTTGTTAATTGATGGACTGAAGACGTGGATTTTGGTAATGTTTATATCAGCTGTTTGGACTCTCATTCTGACGGCACCCATTCACTGCAGAGGAATCATTGATGAGCAAGTGATGTAATTATACATTTCTCCAAATTTGTTTCCATGAATTAACAAGCTCATCTACATCTTGGATGGCCTGAGGGTAAGTCAAATTTCAGAACATTTTCATTTTTGTAAACTATTCCTTTAAGATCGATATACCTCATGTGCATGGAGTACAATGTCATTACCAGCCATGCTGTTGGGGACCATGAAGAGGGAACTGAAATTCTAATTTAGAAAGGGAAAGCCGAGAGCAATCCCCCTAGCACAGCTCTGTTCCCCCCTCAGTCTCGTTCAGAGAAAAAGTGCTATGAGTAATGAAAATGGTAGAAAACTCTTGATTAGGTCATTCTTTAGAAAATTCAGACCCTTGTAGCTGTACAGGAGCTCTGTCCATTTGAAGTTCACATACCTAGTGTTATAGCAAGGGAAGCTGGTGTTCCCACCTGGCTTTTAATTGGCTTGGTCAACTATTTTCAGAAGGGTAAAAACCCTCCTACTATAACCTCATTTAATCTGTATTTGCGGATTTGGAGACTCTTATTTAGTTATTTCACCCGTTAAAAAGAGCTGAAATAACTAAAATTATTGTTATTATTATTTTATCTATTTTTATTTATGTATTTAATTTTGCTTTGTCTTTGATTGAAATGATAACATACAGTTAACAGTCTTACAGTGCATGAAATGGTATAACAGCTAATGAGCTATGAAATCATTTGTGGAAAAAAACTATTCTACTCATTGAGATGTGTTGTGTAAGGCAAGACCTATAGGCCCTATAGTATAGGGTCAAAATTGTAACTAATAGAAATCACCATATTTTACAAGTTTATTAATGACAGAACTTTCAGACAATTGTTTTGTATTACAAGTTTTCTTTAATGTTATGTTCAAATATGAAAACAATAATTTTCATCATATTTTTAGGAATAAAGTATATAAAAATGTATATAAATATATATGGGTATATAAATGTGTATATAAATATAAATCAGGCAAATTATACATTGGCAAAACTTGTTTTTGCTGGCATATTTCTATATTTATATTTCTATATCTATATATTCTATATCTATATTTATATTTCTAAATCTATATTTAACAGATAGTAGACAGACGTAAAGGAAAAGGATAGTAAACAGACGTAAAGGAAAACTGCATTTAAAGTTTAAAAAGATGCTTTATTGTTTTATATGATTATAACTGTAATTTCTTTTGCTCCCTCTGTTTAAAGTAGTAGAACTGACTATTTTATTTTATGATTATGAAAGTTCAAAATTGATTCAAAATACTCATTTTGGAACTCACGTGTCCAAATCCAGCTATCAGTCACTGATTCCAAAAAGTGTGTACATAGTAAAAATCAAAGTGAAAAGTGAAAGTGACGTGACATGTGGCCAAGTATGGTGATCCATACCCGGAATTAGTGCTCTGCATTTATCCCATCCAAAGTGCACACACACAGCAGTGAACACACACACACCGTGAACACACACCCGGAGCAGTGGGCAGCCATTCTTTGCTGCGGCGCCCGGGGAGCAGTTGGGGGTTCGGTGCCTTGCTCAAGGGCACCTCAGTCGTGGTATTGAAGGTGGGAGAGAGCGCTGTACATTCACTCCCCCCACCTACAATCCCTGCCGGTACGAGACTCGAACCCGCAACCTTTGGGTTACGAGTCCGACTCTAGCCATTAGGCCACGACTTCCCCCAAAGTATGTCATTGCAGTCAGGAACATGAAATATTGTTGACAATAGTGATATCATGCATTTTCAACAATTGCTGAGAGAGAATTAATTTAACCAAAGTCAATGTCCAAGTGCCCAACTAAAGGGAACACTAACCACCATAATGGAGACAAACTTCAACAACATTTTGAAAGAAATAAAGCCAAACTGGTTTGTAAGAAAAAAGATGGTAATGCTGTTTTTCGAGTTGTTTAAAGGGTTAGTTCACCCAAAAATAAATTACTCACCCTCAAGTCATCGTAGGTGTATATGACTTTCTTCTTTCAGACGAATCCAGTCGGAGTTATATAAAAAATTGTCTTTGATCTTTCAAGCTGTTTCATGGCACTCAGCGGGTGTTGCATGCATCAGTCCAAAAGCACTTAATTAAAATGCGCCCATCCATAAAAAAAAAAGTGTCTCACACGGCTCCGGGGGGTGAACAAAGACCTTCTGTAGCGAATCGATGCGTTTTTGTAAGAAAAATATCCATATTCAAAACGTAATAATCACTTTAATGTAGCTTGCGCTCACTGTTGTAAGGATTTGTACAGAAGAATGTCTGAGGATTTCGATATAAGCCAAGAGGAGACTGGTTTTCCTTTGCTAAAGTAAGGAAACTTTGCTTCCTTTGCTCCTGTTAACAAACGTTGGTTTTCACGAGACTCACTGGCACATGCGTAGCACTGACCCCATACGTCATCAGCCCGGATGACTTGAGGGTGAGTAATTTATGGGCTAATTTTCATTTTTGGGTGAACTAACCCTTTAAGCATCTTCTGGTGAGATACCATTGATTTTATTTGCAGTTGATTTCATCTAAGGCTGTGTAGCTGTAAGTCAGCTGCTTGTTAACCGCAGATGTCATCACTAATGGTCAATCATGACTTGTAGACTGAATCTGCTTTATTTCACTAACCACAACACTGCTTCAGTGTTACCTTTACTTTCTATAACTGAGCAATGTTTGTTTAACAGTTTAACGGGATTGTACTGTGTACCAGTAAGAATGTAACCAGCAACATGCATTTTTCTTTATTAAATAATTTATTAATATTAATTTGGAAAATTTTCTTGGTCTTTATTTAACTACAAACACACAATAAGAAATGTGATATGTAACACATACACAAGTTTTGTTAGAATCATACCAGCACACATAAAACAACATGTGCTGGTCCACCACCACACCAGCATTCCCATTGTGAGATCCAGCAAACTAGCATCCCATGTTGGGAACCAGCAAACCAGTAACCAGCATTCCATGCTTGTCCCAGCGTGCAAAACATACCTTATGCTGGTGACTAGCAATGCTGGAATTTTCAGCAGGTATATCAGCATATTGGAAGATATAAAAGAATCTTTTTTTTTTCTTTTTGGTGGGTGATAGTGCACCCATGTGTAAAGTAGGCAAACTCAGAGAAGAGGGACAGCAGGATCCAAATGCAGAAGGTTTATCAAAGAAAGATAAAAGATACCATAAAAACAAGGAATACAAGAAACAAAACTAAGCATACCAACACTACAGCAATACATTGACAAGACCTGACAAAGAACATAGGAAACACTGGAGTTTATATAGACTAACAAGACATAATCAGGGAACTAATCAACAAGAAAACTACAAAGGGACTACAGAATGTGGTACAGGAAACAGGAACAGAGCATAACCTAAAAGTCCTAATAACAAAAACATAAGGTATACAAAACATAACATCATGTCTCTATAATGCACTAAAATCAATTCCAGCCTCACCTACCTAATTCACATAACCAACACGCAACTACATAAAAAAAAAACCACTTTCTTGCACAACGGATTACTTCTTCAATGTAAACCACAGCCTGAGCTGCAAACATCAACAGTCAGATTATGTTTAATTCCACCAACATTTTAAGGATTATGTTTTATACAGCTTCATTTGATGTTTTATATATGTATTTTTGTATGCTCTGTAAGACATGCATGTTCTAAAATGTCTGCTCATCTCATAAGCATGGTGTCACTCTCTCGCTCCCGTTTGCCCTCTAATTTTGATGGTACTGGAAATGATGCACATGATTAGATGTAAAATCTTTTTATCTGCTTGTGACAGTAACATGAGAGGATTACACCCTGAAAAGTCGTATAGTGGTTAATTAGTTGCATAGCCCATGAAATCATATAAATGTCAAGGGATTGTGTGAGTGGACAGCTACCAAAAGGAAACTGCCATGTGAATGCCAACCATAAATGCTATAAAAATGAGAGTCTGTATCTGATTTGGTGGATTTACAAGCCTCAGATTCATAACAAAAAAGCTGGAAAACTTTAAATCATTTTGTGGATTATAAGCGGATATAGAGTACAAATAAAAAGAAAGCTCTCTTTTTGTCTTTTTAAAGACTGCCTTAGTTAACCTGTCATCAGCATATTTTCACTATGTATAAAGAACCACTAAGAAGATGTAAGCAGGATAATGCAATTCATACACAACTTTAAAAGTACAGACTGTTGCACTCGTACGTGTTTCTGCGTGTAAACTTTTTAAAGTGAATTTAACTATGGAAGACTTTTTTAGGGGTGATAGTATTGGCTTTGGAATTACTAATTTATCGTAGAATAATCTGAAACATTACGGAAACAAAGCTTAAATTAAACGAATTTATAATTCAAATCAATCATCAATCATCCAGCCTATACATTTAGATGTAAAACATACAATATGCATATATTGGAGTTCATTTAGCATTATATACTATTTAACAGGGTTGTTTAGCTAAAACCAACAGTAAAAATAAGCCATATAAAAAACATTTTCTTTACTTGAAATATAAATAAACATTAACATAACTTATTATAAAAATAATTTCAGCTTGCCAAAGCAACATCTCTCATTTTAAGTTATAATAACTTGTACTAAAGAAGTAAAACTTTAAAACATATTACAAATTATAAAAATATGTAACAAAATTACTCAAATGTTTAAATGAAAATTGAAAATATATAAATAAAAACTAATTAAAATAGTATCTCAATAATACTAAAATAACAATGCTACTAAAGCCATGCAACCTGACAATCAAGAACAAAACCACCACATCTTTACTCTAAAAAAAAAAAATGCTGGGTTGTTTCAACCCAACTTTGGGTCAAATATGGACTAACCCAACTGTTGGGTTAAATTTGTTTAATTACATTTTTAACCCAAAAGTTGGGTTAGTCCATATTTGACCCAAAGTTGGGTTGGAACAATCCAGCATTTTGTAGAGTGTATACCTTCAGAATGTCTTTATTTGTTTAGAGCTGGGACACAATGACGTTTAACACACATTTACACATGAATGAGGTTTATTTGAGGCAGAAAATTAAGAGCTCCAAATAGTATTACCAGGACAACAGTAGCACAGATAAATCAGGCAGCATAACCTGAACATAAAATAATTCTAACTGTGAGATTATCACTAGGAATGTTTATCATATATAAAATCTCATGTTATAAATTGTTCACACATTTTTATAAATTGGTTAAAAATCAATCACATAAATATATCTCATTGCTAATGTGTTTGTTAGGATTACACTGGTCCTATGGACTTAACACAGTTTAGACCATTTAGACCACTGAGTTATGAATTCTATACTGCTTGTTAAATAATTACTATTAATGGTCTTTTGTCACTAAAGCCACATTCCTGTGCTATCTTTCCTATCTATACTACTATTTGCAACCAGAGTAACAAATAAAAAAAGCAAATGGACAAGAGTCAAAAGTAGAGTCAAATAGGACCCACTCCTATTGGGTCCTGCACATTTTTATAAAACATTCATTAGCTTCATCTGTGTGACACTGTTATTGTGCTTCCTGTAATGTCATTGATCCCCTTTAACCCTCTTTAGTCTATATTCATGGCACTCTAGGATTGATATAAATGCTGTCCTGAGGAAAGGTAAGGTTTAGATAACAACTTACAACACAGAAAGAGTCAATAATCAGTACAAAGGGAGTGACTGATTAAAGAAAGAGTGACTGAGTTAAACATCTGAAAATGAGTTCAGCACTTTATAAGCACAGTAAACGGTAAAAGTGCATGAATTGTCTAATTAATTTACACATAAATAAAGGACTCTAAATTACACTCTTTTAATCAGTATTAATCACCATAGCATATTTTTAATAATTAGCAACCTAATTCTCATCCTCTATTCCTCTTAAAGCATCTGAAGTAACAGATCATGTTGAGGTAGAACAGAGACACCTACAGACCGATAAGGGGAATCCTGATACAATTTGCTTTGGTACATTTAATCTATTTAAAAAGTTTGCTGTATTTTTAAAGATTACTGCAAACAATTCGAGTTTGAAAAGGCACTGAGCAGAAAATCTGGAAAACCTGCTTTTATATAAATGCTATTTTATATAGACACAATGGGTCAAACTTAAGTAAACGATTATAAGTCTGAGACACAAGCTTCATGACTGTTGTAATAATACATTTTTAGATGCAGCCACATCTACAACTGGCCATATCCATTCATGCCATTGTCCCCCGATGGAGTGATGGTGACCGAATCGAGAAAAGGACGGAGTGCTTGTCCAAAAGGTCTATGGAGAAGGAAAAGTGTAATTCAGTCCAGTATTACTAATACTACCACTAGTGTCAACAATGGCATATTTGGAGTTGTAAGGGCAAACTTACGTAGCGAGCACCTCAGATGGGAGTTCGGTGATGTATGAGGGAATCTTAGTTCCTGTTAAAAACTGTGCAACCTCAGAGCTGAAGGTGTTACAGTTGTGTTCAAAAAGGTGGTATTTTTCAGGTCTGTGGAAAAAAAGGAGGAAGCACCGGTTTTCACATGTAGATTGTCATTTTTGCTCCATTTCTCTGCAAAAAATGATGAGACTTTTCCTAAACACATATGCCATTCTTTGTCTCTGCATACAAAATAGGATAATATTCCCTGTTAAATGCAAAAAACGAAGATATACTGACCTGTAAGTAGACTCCCTGAGCGAAGACAGATATTCCTGAAAAAGGTCCCGGGGAACTTCTGTGTTTCCAAGGTCCACTATGGAATCAGGCATACCTAGAATAGTACCACCCTGAAACATCACATTATTTCATGATTATGATGGGTTACAGTCATTAGGCCCTATTTGATGTCTCTAACGTACCCTTTTATTTTTCAGATATCTTGAGAAACAAATGCCTCTTAAACATGCATTGATCATTTCTTACCGGAAAGCAGCTTGTTATGCCTCCTCCTCCATAGAAAAACTCTTCCCCATAAACCACTACAGAGGTGTGCCTTCATTAAGTAATCCAAGAATAATGCATTCAAATAAAGACGTTAAATTCAATTGTTTATTAAAATTAAACAAATGCACAATATAAACAATTTCACTAGTCGTCTCAGACCTTTGGACTCTACTGTATACTGTACACTGCCTGATAATAAGTAACAAGGTTTCCAAAAACGTAAAGAACATACTCACCATATACCCTCGACTTGCTTTCCTGTCAATTTAGATAAAGAATTGCAATCAGTCATTTCTTTACATACTTCCAAATGTGATTTTTTTTCCAATAATGTACAAAATATTTTATTTCACTTTGACTTTACGAAAAATAAACCAAAAAAATTCCAACAACAGTAAAACATACATCTCTATTCTAGAAGCATCACTAACTTCCCTTGACAACTTCAGCTGCAGAGCTCACCTAACATCATGGGACTCAGCTGACGGGCCAGTCCTTTTGACAGGTCATAAATGTACAACTTCACGTTGTAAGAACTTCCGTCAGCCATCGCTACGGCTTTAAACAAGCGTGTTTACAAACAAATGCGCAACTCTACAGCTAGCAAACTGAAACTTAGCTCGAGTTTCTCGCTCTGGTTGAACTCGAAAAACCAGACTTCAGTGTTTTGCTGGCTCACATTTACATCATCGCATTAAACATTCACACAAGGAACGCATTCGCTGTCGGTTTAAATTATTTTAAGAAAATAAGGAACCACGGATTGCTGACAAATCAAACGCAGCGTTTACGTCCGCCTCGTCACAGTGACTCAAGATATTTCGATACCGGTTATGACAGATGTACTTATTTATTTGGGACCAGACCAATGGCAGCGCAGATACATCTGCCAGACATCTGTAATAACCTCCAAAACGCTAGATTGCGATTTTTATAAAAACAAATATGACGACGTTCATACCCACCACAGAATCAACTAACGTTAGTAAGCGGAAGTCCTGTTCGAGATTCGGTTCGTTTGAACAATAGTGATGGGAAGTCCGGTTCTTTTCCGCGAACCGGTTCTTTCGGACAGTTCGTTTCAATGAACCGGTTCAAAAAACCGGTTAATCGGTTCTTTTACGCCCTAACGTAATGACGTCATTCGCGATGACGTAATGATAT
>NW_015648132.1:134756-137710 GCF_001515625.1 Sinocyclocheilus rhinocerous
CCTCAAAATTATGGGGAAGCTGTGCCTCCCCTGCCTCCCCCGACGAGCCGCCACTGGCTACCAACACTGTATTTATCCTACTGTAAGGGTAGGTTTAGGGTTGGGGTAGGTGTACATGTTAATAAAGCCTCACACCTTATTAATATCATGCTGGAAGCAAAATCTGATATGTAGCACTTTTCGCTATCAAATTATGCTACCATCTGTTTTAATGGGAGGTAGCAAAATCTGACAGGGTAGCACAAATCGTCAGAACACCGGCGTTGCGTAAACATGCTTTAAAACTTAAATAAAGCCATACATGGCACATATTGATGTTTATTATAGTATTTCGAATAGGTTTGATTAATAAAGGTATCTAGTGTAATTTCATTTGCTACGTTTGTTGCAGCCGTACAGTCATTTAAAACCTAATTCGCTTTAACTTTTTGCCCCATCGGTCAAATCTTGACTCCGAATGCTCACACTTTGCAAGTCGGGCAAGTTTTTTCGGTTCACTCGAGAATTGCTGTGAACCAGTTCGATTCGTGGACAAATTGTTCAGATCTCTATTGGGAACCGAGTCAATCAAAGAAAAGTTCCGAGTGAGGTTGAAACATTTGTTCACGGCCACTTATGAAAATGTTTGACCTCCTTAATTTTTAATGGTAAATATTATTGTTTTAAAAGATCAGAGTACCATTACAAATGGTAAACAGTTATTATTATGTTAAACTTAACGCGGCTCACAGAAACATTTGTTTACTTCCTCGTACATGATTAACCACTCACTCCGCTTTTGTCTCGCCATTGTTTTTTTGCCTTGTTTTGTCGTCTCTGATACGCTTATGGAGCTGTCACTCAAATTGTGGTGCACTGACTGGATGCACGCATTCTCGGTTAGGGATACAAAGTTCTCTTGCTGAAGAGAGAATCTTAAATTTAAGAAAATTTGCTTTGTTTTCCCCCAACTTTAATTGCAAACAACCCTGAAACGGTTCTTAGAGAAAGCGAAGAGTAATGGCGGAGTGGAGAGAGTACTATCAAAACGAAGACGATGAGGTTGAGGAGGACGAAGAGGATTCTGGAGGTTAGCTAACTGCTAACAGCTAACTGCATTAATTGTCCTCTTTGATATAAGTTGCACGCTTAGTACTCCATTAAACTTATGTTAAATTAAGATGTAAGTAAATATAAATTATTATTACTTTTAAATTCATAGGTGCTTACAAAATCAGTGGCCGCGACAGTCTGGTGTTTTTAGTTGATGCATCCAAAGAGATGTTCATCAAGGGTGAGGATGGAGAGCCATCCAATTTTGACATGACTATGCAGGTGAGTCAAACTGTAACATTTTATTCATTCATTATTTTCGCAATATATTCTTCTGTTTTTCTCCTGTGCAAGTCTAATAGGCATTATTCTCCCTTGTATCTAGTGTGTCCGTAGTGTGTACACTAGTAAGATCATAAGCAGTGACAAAGACCTGGTCGCTTTGGTGTTCTATGGGACTGAGCAGAGCAAGAACCCAAGAAACTCCTTCAAGCATGTCTACGTCTACCACGACTTGGATTCACCTGGTGGGTAACTAACTCTTTGTGCTTTTCAGATTGCATATATGATGGTGAAGTTATGTCATGTATTGATTGCCTTTTCAGGAGCCAAGCATGTACAGGATATTGATAAACTGCAGGGTGAGAAAGGTGCTCAATTGGCTGAAAAGACCATGGGCAGTGGGGAAACTTCCCTTGGAGAGGCTCTGTGGTGCTGCTCCAACCTTTATAGTGACATCAAGTTGCGACTGTCACACAAGCGCCTGATGATCTTCACTTGCAGGGATGACCCTCACGTAGGAGACAGTGCTAAAGACAGACAGGCTCGTACAAAGGCTGCTGACCTTAAAGAGACAGGTAGGCTGAATAGAAGGGGAAAATTACACAGTCTTACTGCTGGTTGATGGCCAATTTATAACCTATGTTGTTTTTCCTTAGGTGTGGTCATAGACTTGATGCACCTTACAAAGCCAGAAGGTTTTGATGTTTCCCTGTTCTTCTGTGACATTGTAAGCCCTCCAGAAGATGAAAGCGAGCTTGGCCTCCAGACTGAGCCCTGCAGGAAACTCGAGGACTTGCAGAAGAGGGTCAGAGCTAAAGAGTTAAAGAAAAGAGCTCAAAGCAGGTAAATGCACTGCACATGTCAAACCATTCACCAAATTGTTTGTCCTATGTAGGGTTAAGGGGATGCTGGATGTATACAGCAGGAAATATTTTTCTGTAGTGCTTGTAATTGGATTTTAAAGGATTAGTTTACTTCCAGAAAAGTTAGGTTTTTGAGGAAAACATTCCAGGATTTTTCTCCATATAATGGACTTCAATTAGGACTAACCGGTTGGAGGTCCAAATTGCAGTTTCAATGCAACTTCAAATGTCTACACCAGATGTGACAGTTGTTGTTCCACGCTGCAACAGCTAGGCTGTCTACACTGGACGCGACAAAGTGACTGTTGCAAATCATTTGAATTTTGTGTCAGAACATCATAAATAGAACGAGGCATCAGTTTACGGTCTAGACACGGTGTTAGGAATATTCCATGTCAGCTCATTCAACAGTATTTGTAGCAAAGTTGTTTTACAAAATACTTTTTGGACTAGATCCAAAAAGCAACAGTCTGAACACAAAGAGGTCTGAGACACCATTACTACTTAAAGGGATAGTTCACCCAAAAATGAAAATTTGATGTTTATCTGCTTACCCCCAGGGCATCCAAAATGTAGGTGACTTTGGTTCTTCAGTAGAACACAAATGAAGATTTTTAACTCAAACCGTTGCAGTCTGTCAGTCATATAATGGAAGTGAATGGCAATCACGGCTTTGAGAGTCAAAAAAACATACACAAACAAAACCAAATCAAAGCCTGCGGCTCGTGACGATACATTGATGTGTAAAGACACAAAACGATCGGTCTGTGCAAGAAA
>NW_015648132.1:139729-147271 GCF_001515625.1 Sinocyclocheilus rhinocerous
CCAAACAAAGTAGTTTCGCTTTCACAACGAAACACACAGCGTCTCGACATGGCGGCATCAATACTTACAGCGAGAATAAAAGTTACGCCTTCTTTCTTTGCATGAACATTTGGGCGGCGTTATGCAAATCTTCCCACATCGTGACGTAGACATGTGGTGGCGCGTTAGAACAAGCCGTTTTAGGTAGGCATTGACTCTTAACTTTTATAAAGAATATCTCTTTGGATTTGAGACTTTAGTCTTTGCAACTTTACAGATCTTCTTTATGCACCAAGAGCTTGTAACACTTCAAAGAGAAAGGAAAAATTGAAATCGCATCATGTGACCCCTTTAAAAAAATGAAGAAAAAAAAATCAAATTTCAGCCTTTCAAATTTCAAACCATTTCTAAGAAAAGAGTCAAAAATCAAATGTATCGATTATTATATAATGGTATAATGGCTGGTTTAATATCAATTATTTTAAACCAGCAGAATGGTTGTTAAAAAATGCAAAATCATTTTCTGCCAGCAGATGGCGCATTCAGAACTTTTTTTTATTTTTATAGCTAGCTTAGCGACTAGGAACACTGGATAATGTTCTTGAGGTAAATGCAGCGTTAAGTGACATTGTTCACAAGCTATTTATTGATGTCTTTCTCTGTTTAAAACATTGATCGAGACATTTTCTACACACAAGTTGCACATTTTACACGTTTTTCCACCACTTTTGATTTACAGGATATAATCGGCTCTGATTGTTTGCTGTTTTTAAACAATCGGCAATCTAGTGCAGATGCTTTTATCGGCCAATACATCAGTGCATCCCTATTGAAATTTTTCTTTTTAACATTGGATCTTGCAGTATTTATAGCAAAGTTTCACTTTGCTTGACCATACATAAAATTGCAAAATATAGTTTCTGGAACAAAATAGTTCCAGAATGCAATACTTTGATTTATATATATATATATATATATGTGTGTGTTTTCATTGTGTTCAAGGTTAACGTTTTCTCTCGGAGAAGGTGTCAATCTGGCAGTCGGCGTGTATGTGTTGGCCAGGACTGCCACCAAACCTCCTGCCGTCAGACTTTACAGAGATACTAATGAACCAGTGCGCACTAAAACCCGTTACTTCCACGCCCATAATGGGGGCATACTTTTGCCAAACGATATGAAGAGGGCACAGGTAAGGCACTAGATGTCACCTCAAATCAAAATCAAAACTGTCACAAAGCTATACTGTAATTTGCTGTTTGTGTCCTTTTTATCCTAAAGTTAAAACATTTTCTTATCATACTAAATTTACTACTTACTATGAAGGTTTATGGGAAGAAACAGATTGTGATGGAAAAGGATGAGGTGGATGAGATTAAGAAGTTTGATGATCCAGGTTTGGTTCTGATGGGGTTTAAGCCCATGGAGCGCCTCAAACTGCACCATCATATACGGCCCGCACTCTTCATATACCCTGAGGAAGAGCAGATATCAGGCAGGTCTTCATTTGTTGATGTCTTGAGCCTAAGCACCTCTTTCAGTTCAATCCAAGTGTTTTCGTAACTGATTATTTTCACATTTTTGAAAGCTGATGTGCAGTTCCTTATTTTTTTCTTTTGTTTACCATAGGAAGCTCCTGTATGTTTACAACTCTGCTTTTGAAGTGCAGTGAAAAAAATGTATTTGCATTGTGCAGATACATCCCTCGCCGTAACACTCCACCTCGGTTTGTGGCACTTGTTCCCCAGAGAGAAGAACTTGATCAGAGTCAAACCCAGGCAACACCTCCAGGTAACTGCAATCAAGACTGAACAATTTTCATTTACACTGAACATGTTACTTTCAACCGTATGGCTAATTGATTTTTTAAATATATATGAAATTGTGGGATCCTGTATTTTAGGCTTCCGTGTGATATTTCTTCCCTTTGCTGATGACATACGCACTGTGGATGCTCACGTGGGTCCCACAGCCTCTGATGAGCAGGTGGACAAGATGAAAGAGATTGTGCACAAGCTCCGGTTTAAATACAGGTGTGTGGGGCTTTTTTTACAGGTTTTGCACAATGCATTCTTCAATCATGGGGTTTTAGTTGATTTGTACTGCAAATCTTATGTTTTCACAGGAGTGATGCATTTGAAAACCCAATGCTACAACAGCACTACAGGAACCTGGAGGCTTTGGCTCTGGATATGCTTGCACCTGAGCCCATTGAGGATTTAACAAGTATTTCTTATGTTCTGAAATGTTTTTTAATGGTAATTGTTTTGTTTTTTTATTCTATTACTGTCTCACACTCTATATGCTCCCTCAGTGCCCAAGGTACAAATGATGGATGATCGTCTTGGCCCACTGGTTCAAGAGTTCAAAGATTTAGTCTATCCTCCTGATTATAACCCAGAAGGGAAGCCTGCGGCTAAACGCAAACCTGGTGAGATTTCAGATGATATTGTATTAATATAAAGCATGAATCAGGGATGTAATTTTTGATTTAAGCTGATAAAAAAAAAAGATTTGTAAAAAACGGAAACTAAGAAGTATGACCCATGTGAATTGCTTAATTCAGTTTTTTTTTTTTTAAACGCTACATTTTCAAATACATTTATTTCTTGTATGGATAGTTTCTGACAGAACTGCACGAGCTAGCGGTGCCATCGAACTGCTCTGTGCAAAACGCCCTTTGAATCTAATGGTCCACAATTAACAAATCAGTGTTGTACAAGTCATGCTGCGACATCTGGCCACTGCATGTCTCAAAATGAAGCATGGCACTGTGTTCATTTACAAGCAAGCATCCCATGATCCAGTGTTTTTAGTGTCTCTGAGAGGTTCCACATGAATTCCATCTCTGCAAGCACTGGGTCACTTATAATATTTGAAAATGCAGCACGTGCCAAGAATATTCCCAAATTTGTTATGAGAATAATTTATAAATCTGTCAATAAAAAAAGTTGTAGGGTTTCTGTACTGTTCTGTAAAGTTCTGTAAAATAAAAAATTTTCAAATATGAAATACTCATATCATGATACTTGCTTATTTTACAGTACAATAGCATTAATTCAGCAGTAATGTATTTCTTTAGTGATTTATTTTTTGTATGTATAAATGAATAATAATTATTATGTAGTCATATTGAATGGGGAAAAAACAGAGCAGCATGGTTCAGTAAGCATTGGAAATTACTTCCATAGATTGGCTGTCCTGTTTTAGTAACAGTGCCACTACATTCAGAAATGCTGGCACTTGGCAGTAACAGAATCTTGACTTAAATTGTCTCTTCTTTTTGCCCAGCTGAATCTGGTGGTGGTGGAGCTGAAAAAAAGCCAAAAGTTGAGATGTCAGAGGAAGAGCTGAAAAACCATGTGGAAAAGGGCACCTTGGGAAAACTGACAGTGCCTGTGCTAAAAGATGCATGCAGGCAGTTTGGAATACGTACAACAGGAACCAAGAAACAGGAGCTTATAGATGCCCTGACCATGCAGTTCTCCAAATAAAAGTTCTTAAGGCCTTGCCCATATTTTTTTTTGGGGGGGGGGAGCCTTTACACCTTGATTACATACTTGTTCATAGAATAAATACAGAAAGATTTCTATTTCTGTTCTAATTGAAAATTCTGTTCAGCATTGTGACTGTTGTCATCATGGATGTAATAAGAGCTTGAATTTTGTAGTTTTGACAGTAGCATTGAACGTCATTATTTCACCTCATTTGCTTGCTATTCTTTAAACATTTGCTCTCTATTCCTCATTTTTTCTTAAGCCTCACCAGCACTGGCATGATTTAATACATGACAGTAAAGGAGGTCATTTAATCAAACACCTTGAAGCACTTTGGTTTAACTTGACTTAGTATGAAAACTTTTCTTAATGTTGTCCATTGATACTTTGGAGGTTGGTCATGTAGATTACAGAATTTATGCCTGCTAAATTGAATGCCTATCCTGAATGTAATTCTACAAATCCATTCTTGCATGTATGTTTAGTGAACATTTTGTTTCAGTAACTAGTTTAATACTCTCAGCAACTTTAAACCTATTTTAAATCCATTCCACTGATTTTACTTCAAAATCAGTGTAGAAATTGTGGGAAGAAAAATACAGATTCCATCTCCAGCCTAGGTATGAGAAAATATCTGATACTTATTATTTTGTTGTACAACTAATAGACAGTTTACTAGTTTGTGGATTTCCAGAACTTCTGGAATGAAGTAATCAGGCATTGTCATTTGTTTTCTCATTAGCACGATTATACAGACCCTACACACACACAAAAAAGGAAAATTAATGTCTCCAAAAAGAAATAAGAAAGCTCTTATTAATTTCCTCATGTGGGCGACCGAGACGTGTTTGACAGTCCCATGGGATGCAACCTGCTCGTGACGCAAGCCAGCGGAAAGTCTATGACGTTTTGCGCATGCTCACGTTGAGCCAGAGAGCTGCAAGGAAAAACTACAAGAGACAAAGGAATAAACAACTCAAGGAGTGGACACGAAAACGCCAAGTTAGAGGAACGAAAGCAGCCCAGACTGTAACATACCGTATAGAGACAGAGGTAAGTGCTAGGAAGGAGTAGACTAACCATTTGAAAGGTGTCGTTTTATCCGTTGCTATCAAACGAGTAGCACGTAGCCAGAGTGTCAAATTGGTCTGTACGCAGTAGTTCAGAAGCCCAAACAGAAATATGGCATGTCTTGTTAAACGTGTGTACGAAGTGTTAAATATCGTTTCTGTCCGTGAATAAGTCATAAACACCCATCCAGTCAGCTGGCAGGAAGTTTTGTACAGCCATTCCCAATGCAGTCATCCTGGGCACAACTGCACATTAGCCTTATAGGTATCAAAAGCGTGTTTAGACTTGCCACTCGTTTAAACGCTAATTAATGTTCTGTATTTTTTCCCCCTCAAATTAGCTGATTTATAATCACTCTCTTGTGTTTCTTTCTTACTCTAAAGCCAAGGTTATCTCTGCAGTTCTCACGGTGGTCTACTATGGCAGTTGCCACGGTCCTGCACTGCTGACCCATTTAGTCCAAGTCATGCCGTAAGTCTTTTCCACCCTGATGTCGGCCAAAATGGAAAGAACTGCTCTGCCCTAGTGGTTTCTATGGTGCTAGGCAAGTCTTTGTGCAATAACAACATGAAGAACACAGAAAGAGGACACAATCGAATCTGCTTCTGAGAAGATACGTCGGTTTCCACTTGTGTTTTTGTTCTTTTCACTGATTCACTGCAAGGTGCACTGGCTCACCTTTCACTCCAGTAGCTACCTCCCCTCCCCTTGCCACTCATCTCGAGCAGCTGAGAGGTTGCTGTGGAGATGATAGTGGTGACATAGCAGTAGGAATGGGTAGTACTCCATGTTCTGGTAAGGGGAGGGGGGTCGGGGGTTTTCAGGAGCTGGGCTGTATGCCATGGAAAGTCAGCAAGCAGAAAGGAGAAGTTGTCGGTGGACGTGGGTCCGAGCTGGAGGATAGGCCTAATGCTGGAACGCCCCCCACCTCGTCACAAACTCCTGCCATTTATCACGAAAAGCAGCATCGGGAGCTGTGCGCTCTGCACGCCCTTAACAATGTCTTCCAGGACGGAGCGGCATTCAGCCGTGATGCACTTCAGGACATCTACCAGAGGTCAGTGCTAAGATTATGTATTGTTACTGAAGTGATCTAGTTTGGGATTTTATTTATTTATTTTTTTTTTGGGCACACTTCTGCATCCTCTTTCTTTTTCAGGCTCTCCCCTAGCACATTGGTCACGCCCCACAAGAAAAACATGCTGGGAAATGGCAACTATGATGTGAACGTCATCATGGCTGCATTGCAGACTCGTGGGTTTGAGGCTGTTTGGTGGGACAAGAGAAGGTATTTTATTATGCTGTTGTAGTTTTAAGTCCTTCAAAAATTGTTTAAAACATGTGGCAAACTCTTAGAAATGTGCTTTTTGAATTCATGTTTGTTTCATATGGTTTTGAAAAATTTACATATCTTAAAGGGGTCATATGATGCTATTTTAAAGATCATTATTTAGTGTATTTGGTGTAACAGAATATGTTGACATGCTTTAATGTTCAAAAAACACATTATTTTTCAAATACTGTACATTATTGTAGGTCAAAACTTGAAATCGCATCATATGACCCCTTTAAAGTCAGCATGAAATAGAAATTACAGAAGTTTTCTTTTGTATTGTAATGTATAGCCAAGTAAAACTTGAAAATCAAAGACTTGATTTTGTCCACTGGAAATTGTTTTGATCGTTTGATCGTTGTCGTTTGCAAATTGCTGCAGTCTCGTGTGAGTGACGGGTCACTGGATGGGATGGATTATTGTCCCGTCCTCACACTGGTGCACATGTCATCAGAATTGAGATGTCATTGCGGGGGAGAGGGGTTTGTGTTTTCATTACAGGGGCACATGAATAAAAAAAAAAACACCTGGATACATTATTAATAATGATTACAGCAATATAAAAAATAGAATTGTGAATTATGAGTTCATGGGAACTTTAATCACTTTCAAAAAAATGTTTAAAAATGTTTTTCAAGATTGTTTTAGGATTAGTTTTTTCAGGATTACTTTTTTAAATATCTTTGGCCACAGCACATATTTTATAGCCTGAACTAACCTGCCTTGTGATAAAGGTCAAGTTATTTGATATTTTAAGAAACGTATTGACCTTTACACACAGTTATGAGGGTCTGCCATGTTTCTCTCTATAATATAATTTCCTGTTTTATTTACCACATGACTTAACTTTGGCAGACAAAAAGTTTTTGAGCTGTTAAAGCAGTGAAGCTCTTCTGTTAATTAAAGAAGGATTCAAATTAAGCCTTTTTTTAACATCTAACTTTATTAGATCCTTTTTTACATCTACTTTTCCAGAATTTATTTTAATGAGGGTTTTTTCATTATGATACCAAGTCTGTTGTATCACCCATTTTATGAACACAAAAATATAGGGATAGTCCACCCTAAAATTAAATGCATACAGGTCATTCCAAACCTGTATGCATTTCTTTCATCTGCAGAACATAAATGAAGATATTTTTTTAACATTGTTGGTAACTAAACAGTTTTGGTTCCCATTCACTTTAATTGTATAGACGAGAAATACAATCCAAGTCAATGGGAACCGAAACTGTTTGGTTACCAACATTCTGCAAAATATCTCTTTATGTTCCACAGAAGAAAGTCACACAAGTTTGGTGAGTGTGAGTAAATGATGACAGAATTTTATTTTTGGGGTGGACTATCCTTTTAAATTTACACCTCAGAAATTAAAGGGGTCATATGATGTTGCTAAAAAGAACATTATTTTGTGTATTTGGTGTAATGAAATGTGTTTATGCAGTTTAAGGTTAAAAAAACACATTCTTTTCCACATACTGTACATTATTGTTTCTCCTCTATGCCCCGCCTTTTTGAAACGCGTCAATTTTTACAAAGCTCATCAGTCTGCAAAGCGAGGTGTGCTCTGATTGGCCAGCTATCCAGTGCATTGTGATTGGCCGAATACCTCAAGTGTGTGACGGAAATGTTACGTCCCTACCATACTGTGATGCCCTGTCCGGC
>NW_015648132.1:147304-153756 GCF_001515625.1 Sinocyclocheilus rhinocerous
GTGGGGGCGTGTTAGAACGAGCTGTTTTAGGTAGGTGTGGCTGACTCTTAACTTTTATAAAGAATATCTCTTTGGATTTGAGACTTTAGTCTTTGCAACTTTACAGAACTTCTTTATGCACCAAGAGCTTGTAACACTTCAAAGAGAAAGGAAAAATTGAAATCGCATCATATGACCCCTTTAAAAATCTGCTTATCACGGAAAAGGTATGCCATGTTTCTCTCTATAATATAATTTCCTGTTTTTTTTATGTATGCATTTTATGTATGAATTGCATTTTTCTTTTTTTTCTTTTTATTGTTGTTTTTTTATTTAATAAATGAATACAGATTGATGTGTGCAATTGATGTCACATTCTTTTTTTTTTTTTTTGCATTTTTCCTATGTATTTGTTATGCTGTAGGGATGTCGGCAGCATTGCACTGCCGAACGTCACTGGATTCATCTTGAATGTGCCATCCAATCTGCGCTGGGGGCCGTTGCGACTGCCCCTCAAGCGACAACACTGGATTGGAGTTCGAGAAGTGGGAGGAGTCTACTATAACTTGGACTCCAAACTTCGCAGTCCTCATGCTATCGGAACAGCTGATGAACTGAGGTGAGTGCGAAATGCTAAAGGGAAAAGTAGCAGTCGGTTTCAATGCCAAGCTCTTTTTTTTTTCTCTAGCTATCGTTCTGATCGTTTCACAGGAAGTTCTTGCGTCACCAGCTTCGAGGGAAGAACTGTGAACTCCTATTGGTTGTGCCAGAGGAGGTGGAAGTCCACCAGACGTGGAGGTCTGATAACTGATTAATGTTTTGGATCGTTTTTTTTTTGTTTTTAGTTTGTTTGTTTTGTTTTGGAGGTTTCTCAAATTCATGCTCGGGAGGGAAATGTGAGGTTCAATCAGGGACCCATTTAAAGAGCAAATGGAGTTGCACTCAACTAGTCATGAAAGCACACTGCTCAGAATTTGTTTGCACACACACACACACTGCTGGACTCTTGCCATGGAGACTGAAGCAGCAAAGGACACACAGGTATACCACAAGACAACTAAACACTACGAAGATAATTTTGTTTGGTATTTGGGATTCTGATGCATTTTTTATACATTGATTATTTCTTTTACTTTGTACTGTTTTCTGACTTGAAAGTAAGAGGTTATGGAATTCTTAGTGATGTGTTTTCCTTGTGCATCACCTGTCATCCTCACCACTTCTCTCTTTTCATGTGATTTCCCGTGCATCCATGTGATTGTCTGAACTGTCCGCCACACACATTACAGGTTACCGAAAAAGGTATTTGTTTGACCAACTGGATTTTGTTTAACGCAGGGTGCATATGTACTTATTTAGTGCACGTACTTGAAGATTTAGAGAAGGAACACCAGTAGCCCCTGCTTAACCGTTTCCTACATATTTAATGGCATAGTGAGAGATGAGATGTTTCCTGTGTATCACAGTACAGCATGGCACCACAGTAATTGGATGTTTTGTGTTAGTTTCCTATAACATATGTTACCAAAATGGTCCCTTGTTAATCTCTTACCTTAAATGGTTGCTCTCGACACTCTTTCTTGTTAAACAGTTAAGGTTAGACTTGATGAATCCTAGACTACATGTAGGAAAATAAAACAGGTGAGTGTTGGCAGTAAAAAAAAATTTTTTTTTAAAGTTTTTTTCAACTGCCAAAAACCTTATTGTTAATTGAAACTGTTGTATGTACTTTTTAAATAGAAAATACTGAAATAAGTTAGAAACATTGAGATCTCTGAAATCTTGCTAAGTTTATTCATCTTTGATATTGGATTAACATGGCCTTAAACTGTTTACAGAGGGAGCAGATTTACACAAAGGGAAGTCTAATAATGCATCTCAGGTTATCTTCAGATCCAACTTGATTAAATTTCACTTATTAAACACCGATCTTCAACATGTTATGTAAAACACTTCAAACAGACTATAGACACTCGAATCAGATACTACAGCTTAATAGGACCATTCTACATGTCCATACACAGGGTGCTTTGTAATACTGTAGAGATGAATAGATTCCTTTGCCATGACAATCTAAATCCCCACAACCCTTTTTTCAGGGGGACAGGGACAACATGTGCTCATGCCATTGATTTCCATTCAAATAAAATGCTTATGATGGCACTTTATGTAAGATGTAAAATGTGCTGTGACATCATTAAAAATGTCTTTATGTATACAGTGTGGTGCTGCTTTTCTCTTCTGTTCATGTCATCTACACCAGGGGTTTTCATTCTTTTAGATGCCATGGACCTCCAAATACGATCATCTGTGCGAGGGACCCTCATCCTGAATTTAAATATATATTTGTATGTATAAAGACTCAATTTATACTGTGAAAAATTAATAATATGAATGTGTAAAAATATATATTTTTGGGAAATATTTAGCTGCTTTTATGGTGTTACTATTTACATTAATCATTTTTTGTTTATTTTTATTTTTTTTTACAGCTTTTTAAAGTTTTTCTCTATTTTTTTTTTTTTTCAGACTCCCTTGCACTCCCTTACCTTTGTTTTATAATAATTTTGTAAGGTATAATAACTTTTCATTCATCAAATTTGCCACAGAAATATTGAGCAGCACAACCGTTTTCAACATTGATTTATTATCATGTTTTTTGAGCACCAAATCAGCATATTAGAAGGATTTCTGAAGGATCATGTGACGGTGAAGAATTAAGTAATGGCTGCTGAAAATTCAGCTTTGTCATCACAGAAATAAGTGACATTTTTAAAAAAAAATATTGAAATAGAAAAGCTATTTGAGACTGTGATCATATTTCACACTATAAGGTTTTATTCTATTTTTAATCAAATAAATGCAGCCTTTGCGATCATAAGAGACTTCTTTCAGAAATAGTGTGCATCTTCGTCAATGGGAGATTTGAGATCTATTGCCCATAGATGAAATTGTAATGCTGCATGTAAGCAAACTAATTTATTTATTCCTTTATTTAATATTCCTTTATTTAATATTTTGTATTGCAAAAATCAAATCTGAAAGGTAAGAAACATAAACCACATAAATCCTGCTAGAAACAAAAAACGAATGTGGTAACCTGCTAGTTGATAATCCGATCAACAGTGCTGCAAGTCAATCCTCTGTGTGGCGCACGGGGGCGCGCTGAGCGCTGCAGATGTGTCGCAGATTTAAAAAGTCTCTGTGCTCATCTAGTACAAGGAAATGGAGCAGTGCAAAACATTAAATACTGAATTGTAAACAAGGCAGCGGAAGAGCGGGAACTTGTGCAGCCATTCTAACAGTGCATGGGATTTGCATTTTAATAGTTACTTTAACGACAAGAAGGAAACGCACAAAGATACATTGACAGCTACTTTATTATTTTAGCTTAACTTAACTGATGGAACTGTCCGCAATTGGTGAGCAAGTGTTCGCTGTGGAGTCGATCATAAAGAAAAGAGTTAGAAAGGTAAGTGACATGCGCGTGTTGCTGTGTGTTTACTGACAGTTCAGTCTGTGCCCGCTGCACACATACAACATGTTAAAGGGGCGAGGACACACACGTCCCCCTTACAACAACGTGGAAGTGTGTTTGTAGTCTAATAACTTCGATGATGACGCATGTCGCACAGCACGCTTTTGGAATAGGGTGGTGATCCTATTCGTAGTCATGGAGACTACGCAGTTGTATTTTCCGGAGGGATCTAATAACTAATGTAAAGTTTGGCCATTTAGATACAGCACCTGAGGTTTATTATTATTATTTTTTTTAAACAGCATTTGAGGTTATTAGTGCGAGCAGACGTAGCTCTCAGTTTCTTTGAAATCAAATTAAAACATGCGGTTAGTTTAAAATAACGCTTGATAAATGACCGTTACTTTTGGTCTCATGAAATCTCGGGGTTAAAATAAAAAGGAGGAGCTGTTCGTTTTGGGATCGCCCCTCCTTAATTCTTTATTACGAAACCGTATCATTACGTCATCGCACACGTACAAGACAAAAACAAAACATTCAGAAGAAATGTGTAATCGAAAAAAAAAATCCTACTGATGCTATTTTAATATAATGAAAATATAAATGTAGTATTGGTTTATATATGTTTTTTCTTTTTTTATTCTAATGTTTAAGGGTCATGTCGAGTATTTATTGAAGTGGAAGGGGTGGCCTCCCAAGTAAGTATTATTATTATTATTATTACGGAATAAGCTTAATTTCTACATTTCTTAATATTTATTTCCTGGTAGTTTTACAGTTATTACTGTAGCGGCTGTGATATTTTGTTTATTTATTTGCATGTCATGTCAATAAATATGTATATGTGGCCGTTTTTAATGTTTTAATGACTTTAAAGGTACAGCACATGGGAGCCAGAGGAGCACATTCTAGACCCTCGACTGGTTTTAACGTATGAGGAAAAGTGAGCAGTTCTAAAAATGAAATTGCCTTATTCATTCTTTCACTTTCAGCCACTAGTATATTATTAATTCATCCACACTGCGTTTACTCATTATTTCTAATTGCAAACAGAGAAGAGAGAGAAAGGTCAGTGAGGTGGCGTAAAAGAGGCCCAAAACCGAAAAGACTCTTCATGCAGGTAATGACCACTGCAACATCTTCATTACTGTGATTATTTCCCTGCTAAATTATCATTACAATCATGTCTGTCCAGTGTTATTTTAGTATTATGTATATACCATTATAGTTTTATTAATATGAACCTTTATTTGTTTACTTTCAATTTTAATTTTGTCATTTGTCAAAAGTACTTTTACCATTTTTATTATTTTTTGTGTTTTTAATATATTATTATTTAGATGTAGTTTATTTTTATTTTATAATTTATTACAATTGTAGTTTTTATTTTATTTCCAGTTAAACTAAAAGAAAATTAGAAATGCTGCCTTGACAACTAACTGAAATAAGTTTTCCATCTAATATTTGTTTAATCTAATATGTGTATAATATGTCTTAAGTCGCTGGGGTATATTTGTAGCAATAGCCAAAAATACATTGTATGGGTCAAAATTATTGGTTTTTCTTTTATGCCAAAAATCATTAGGATATTAAGTAAAGATCATGTTCCATGAAGATATTTTGTAAATTTCCTACCATAAATATATCACAACTTAATTTTTGATTAGTAATATGCATTGCTAAGAACTTCATTTGGACAACTTTAAAGGTGATTTTCTCAATATTTTGATTTTTTTTGCACCCTCAGATTCCAGATTTTCAAATAGTTGTATCTCGACCAAATATTGTCCTATCCTAACAAACCATACATCAATGGAAAGCTTATTTATTCAGCTTTCAGATGATGTATAAATCTCAATTTCGTGAAATTGACCCTTATGACTGGTTTTGTGGTCCAGCTTTATAAGATTTATTTTAATGAACAAAAATGTTTTCATAGTTGTAGTCTAGTTATTAATAACAATTCTGTGTCTATCCATATATTGCTGTCTTGAAGAGGAGCATTTACGCAATGGATCTGCGCAGCGCACACAAAGATACAGAGAAGTCTTCAGCACATCTGCCGCTCTCACTTGACCCAAGGTTCCAGTCCACAGGGGCTTGTATATATCAACGATTAACCCACCACAAGAAAAAGAAGAAAACATCCAGAGAGACTTCTGAGGAAGAATGGGATAGAAGAGAAGAAGAAGATGATGATGAGGGGGTTATGGAGGAGGAGGAGGAAGAAGAAGAGGACACAAGACGAGGAGAAACTAAAACTGGCAGCAACACTTTAAACAGTAAGTATGTTAGTTGGTCAGAGGACAGACATAGTTGTCACTTTGACCTAAATTGATATCAAGACTGCAGTGCTCTTTGTCAGCCTTATTGAGGAGGGAAAAAACTCTCTTGACACTAAATCAGTACACAAAGTAAACAGCTGTACAGTCATGGCCAAAAGTTTTGGCAGTGGCATTAATTTTGTGTTTTGCAAAGTTTGCTGCTTAAGCTGTTGTGGTGTTCATTCACAGTTGTTTCTAGATTATTGTGTAGAGTCATCAGATGCATTTTTAATAGCTGCTAAAAGCTTCATTGGCCCAAAAAATTAACTTTTCACAAAAAAGCAAATTTCACTGTTTTTTGATCCTGACACAAAGTGACCAGCTGACATTAATTGACTAATCATATCATCAGCGCATGTGAAAGTGTGAATGTGTACTAGTCAGGTGAAATCACTATCATACTAATTAGATTGTAAGAGCAGACTGATTGCTATAAAAGGAGGGAATAAGCACTTCCAATCATTGCGTTCTTGTTAGCAATGGTTACCTCCAAAGAAACACGTGTAGCGATCATCGCTTTGCATCAAAATGGCCTCACAATCACATGCAAGGAAATTACTACAAAGAATATTGCATCTGAAAGAACCATTTACCGGATCATCAAGAACTTCAAGGAGAGAGGTTCGACTGCAGTGAAGAAGTCTTCAGGACGTCCCAGAGTGTCCAGCAAG
>NW_015648132.1:154255-159407 GCF_001515625.1 Sinocyclocheilus rhinocerous
CGGATCTCAATCCCATAGAGAACCTGTGGTCAGTCCTCAAAAGGTGAGTGGACAAGCAAAAGCCCACAAATTGAGATAAACTCCGAGATCTAATAAAGCAAGCATGGATCGCTATCAGTCAGGATTTGGCGAATTGCAGAGGTTATGAAGAACAAGGGTCAACACTGTAAATATTGACTCATTATATTTTGCCAATAAAAGCCTTTAGAACTTATATGCTTATCATTGTTTTTCAGTATACCATAGAAACATGTAGAAAAATAATCTACAGATACTGAAGCAGCAAACTTTTGCAAAACACAATTTATGTCACTGCCTAAACGTTTGGCCATGACTGTATTTGAACAGATCCAGGAATTTTTTGTTGTTGTTGTAGGCAAAACCCTACTTTAAAGATTTTTTTTAAATGATTAGCATTATATATGTAAAATGTGTTAGTTTATGGTTCAAATCTTAAAAATAAAATCAAGTTTTAAATTCTGCAAGTGAAATATAGATAATGACATTTTATATATACAGTGGAGATCAATATGAGAACAACCTACAATTTCCTAAATTTCAAGGTCACTGCTTAGTTCTATTTGAAGTTATCCTAACAGGAGTAGAAGGGCAGTTTTTTTTTATAGCATATTTCATAAATTAATTGTATTCTGAAGCACATTACAAAAAAATATAAATGAGATATTTGAAAAAGAACTCCAATCAAATTTAGAGAACACTTACAGATATTGGTGTTAATCTGGCACCTGGTGCTAATTTCCTTAATTATATGACAAACCCTATTTAACTGGCAGCATTCCTCTAATTTTCACTGAGATTGAAAGATGGCCATTCTAAGGTGACTGAAACCCTACGACAGGAGGTTGTCCAGATGAAGGCCAAAGGGATGACCCTTTCAGCCATTGCAAGAGAAGCTGGTCATTCCAAATCTGTGATTTCTCGAATATTGCAGCTTTACAATGAAACCAATTCATTCAAGACTCCCAAAAAGGCTGGTTGTCCACGTAAGACAAATGCAGGAGAAGAGAGAATAATGTGGAGACTCTCAATGGGGAATCGGTTCAACACTGCAGCTGGAATTGCTTGCCAGTTCAGTGCTGAGCAGGGTAAGAATCTGTCTCAGTACGTTTAAGAGAAGTCGGACTGAAAGCACACACTGCAGTGACCAAGCCTCTCATCAACAGAAAGAATCAAAAGGCTAGACACCTTTGCTTAGGAGCATGTTGTGTGGAGAGAGGAGAACTGGTCCAAAGTTCACTTTAGTGATGAGAGCAAGTTTAATTTGTTTGGGTCTGATAGGAAATATTTTGTTTGGTGTCAAACTTGGGAAAGACTGACGACTGAAAGGTGGAGGAGGAAGTGTCATGGTTTGGGGGATGTTTTTTGCAGCAGGAGTTGGGCCTCTTATACAGCTACATGGCAGGGTGAATGCAAATATTTATCAGAACCTCCTTCAGCAACATGCAGTTCCTTCCTTGCTAGCATCTTCCAATCAGCCAAGCAATTTTCTTGCAAGACAATGCCCCCTGTCACACTGCAAAATGGGTAAATCAGTTCCTTGAAGCTAAGAACACTGAATTAATGAAATGGCCAGCCCAGAGTCCTGATCTAAGCTCGATTGAAAATCTCTGGAAAATCCTTGGTGACAAAGTTATGGCTAAGAAACCCACTACAGTTATCGAACTATGGAAGAGAGTGGAAGAAGAGTGGACTAAGATCACACCAGTGCAGTCTCAGAAACTAGTGATGCTCTGCAGCTGCAGATGTGCTGAAGTCATTCAAAGCAAGGGCCTCTACACTTCCTACTAATTTCTGACAGCTGTAACCCTCCAAAATTTTAGTTGTAATCTTCTTTCATGCTACAGTGGCTACTGTTCTCTAATTTTCACTGTATTCCACAATCACTGTGTTTGTATCACTGTTTTCCACAAAATAAAGGTTTTTGTTGAAATGGCTTGGTTATTTAGTCAAACATGTTAGTAGAACAGTGATATACCTACAGCTAATATTCCTTCAAATTTTGAGCGATGAAGATTAACAACATTTCAGAAAAAAATCAAGTATTTACAGATTGTTCTCTAATTTTGATCTCCACTGTATGTAAACTATCAGTCAAAAGTTTGGAAAAATTTTAAGTTAAATTTTAAGTTTTTGAAAGTCTCTTATGTTCAGTAAAGCATAATTAATTTGATCAAATATACAGTAAAATAATATTGTGACATTTTATTATAATAATTATTATAATTATAATTATAATAATTCTACTTTAGTAATGTTAATATTTTAATGTATTTTAAAATGTCTTTTATTCCTGTGATGGCAAAGCTAAAATTTAAAACAAAACATCAATACTTTTGAGCAAGAATGTATTAAATTGATCAAAAGTGACAGTAAAGACATTTTTTATGTTACAAAATATTTCTATTTCAAATAAATGCAATTCTTTTGAACTTTTTATTAATCAATAAATCCTAATGTTTGACGTTTTCCACAAAACATTTCCACAAGAATATTAAGCAGCAAAACAATTTGTTAGTGATAAGAACCATTGTTAATTATTGAATACCAATAATAAATTATAAAAAATGATGCACTAAATCAACATAGTAGAATGATTTCTGAAAGATCACGTGACACTGAAGACTGGAGTAATGGCTGCTGTGCCATCACAGGAATGAATTACATTCTAAATTAAAATGGGTAACAATTCTTTTAAATCGTAATAATATTTCACAATATTACTGTTGTTACTGTATTTCTAATCAAGTAAATGCAGTCTTGGTGAGCATAAGAGACTTCTTTCAAAAACGTAATATTTCTAATATATTTCATATATATTTATATATATATATATATATAATATGTACAAATATTTAATATATTTTTACATTATAATGTAAAAATGGATATTCATTTAGAGATTTGTTAAAAATGACATTTAACTTGGTGTGTCCTAATTTTGTGTAGGCTACTTTTGCATTATTCTTTGCCCTTTTTAATACAAGTAGTAATGTGGGACACAACTACAGTATTATTAAATTAAGCGTGTTCTTAAAACAACTTGTGTCTAAAAGCATCTAAAACAGTACCCTATACAATAATTGTTTATATGATTCTTTTAACATTTATATAACATGATGAAGGTCAAAATATGTACAAAATGTACTCTGTGTCTCAGAGCATGTCAGGAGAGGACACTGGAGTCCAACCACTGAATCAGAGGCAATGACTATATCTCCTTTACCTGAAGACTGGAGTCCAGTTATGGGCCCAGAGGAGGTCATTGTGACAGATATCACCATCAACTCACTGACTGTGACTTTTAGAGAGGCCTTGGTAGCAAGGGGGTTCTTCAGGAGCTGGGAGATGGAGATCTAACATTACAGAGACTGAGGGGGGTCAGAACGAGAATTGGTACATCCCTTGTTTTGCATTGTTGATTATGTGCTTGCACAACTTCCGCCAGTGTTTCAGACTACATTTATTTGCACTATTAGTTCTAAATTAGTTCAAACTTCAGCGATTACAATCAATCAAAGTAACAGTCCATTTAATGACAGTACCGATAGTATGATGCAATTGTAAACTTGTATTGACCATGAAACAAATCAAGCCAGTTCTCTGATACTGGATTGCAGTGAAGTTTACAGATTTAACTAAATGGGATAAACTTCATTTGGTCTAGTCATGTATTTGCATGAAATACATAATGGTAGTTCAGAGTAAGTCGCACAATTAAGTATTCCTAAAAGCAAAGTTGTCACATACATATTCACATTACGTGGATGTATGTGTATATATATATATATATATATATATACTGTATACTTGGTAAACATATTCTAATCTTGACCTTCAGTTTAAATTGCACACCACCTCATGCAGTAAATTAGAATTAGTGGCCTCCTGATACTTAAAGTATGTGAAATACAAAATACAGCGTTTCAACACCGTGTGCCGTCCTTGACACTTCATAAACAAAATATTATGGTGTGGAAAAAAAAAACTGCACTCCTCATCATCGCACAATTATGCTCTAACTTTGAGCGTAATTATGTGCATGAAATAAAGTTGCATTTTATTTTTTCCCAACACTTGCTTGCTAATATCTCATCTATTTGCAGTGTTTGTGCAATTTTTTTGTCCTGACAAGTATGCGCCATCTTGCACAGTAATCTACCATGTTAGATTTAACTTGACTACTGTTTATATTTGGTGTTATTTTAGTCCAAGATGAAAACTGAGACCTGAAGACCAAAAAAAAATATTGATGATTTCTATATTGAGGCGAATGTATATTTAGCCTCTAGGAATGTCCATCTCTGGGGGCTCAACTGTTTAATATCTGACATCATGTGACCTGTATATATTTGATAGACTATGTCTGTGCCAAATGTCTGTGGTTGCTTTTGCTATTAAGAGTATTTGCACTTTAAAATAGAAAACTTGGTATTATGATGCCATAAATAAAACCTTGGTGTAACTGTATCATTATCCATTACTTTTTTTTATATTTAATCAGCAATGTGTGGATTAACTTTGTCTCAAACCACCTTAGGTTGACATTGTTCCAGCTCCACATCTACAATGTAAGAATTATACCACACCAGAAGCCAAATATTTTTGAATGGTACAAACATATTTTAATGTACAATTAAATAATTGGCAAAAAATCTGACCACCATAACTTAACTTAAAAAAACAAAAAAAAGAACAGACAACCAACCAAACAAACAGTAAAACGACTGAACTCAGAGCAACAGTTTTTGCTCCTCTCAGCAAGTACAAAACTAGGAACCGTAAAACTGTATGGTTGGTTTTCCAGTCCGTTTAAAAAGAAAAAAAAAAGTAATTTACAGTTCAAAGCAAATTGCCATGGTTTGTACAGTGAATCATAATCTATATACCTCTATATGCACCCATAAGACATTTCCTTAAAATGCCATGATATTACTCATTATTCCCAAAGCGGGACGTATATGGTATGACAGCAGTGTCATGTGGCATCAATTCATCTTTGAAAAAGTGTAATTCAATATCAACTCTTGAATCAGCTTCAAGTTGTTTATTCGCAAAAATAAAATTAAATATCTATATATATATATATATATATATATATATAAAAAAAATATAGATATTATTATTTATAAAA
>NW_015648132.1:159491-171359 GCF_001515625.1 Sinocyclocheilus rhinocerous
AAATTAAATATCTATATATATATATATATATATATATATATAAAACAAATATTGTTCTTATTATTTATAAAATAAGTCTAAAGCCATATTGCCTCTGTTTTGTATTCATCACCCTTTTAACCAAGCAAAACAATTAATTTATAGGTTATTGTCATATAATCAAAAAGACCATCCACTTTTTATCTAAAACTCTGTCTTTCCTACTGTATTTGTGCACAGGATGGAGATAATGACAGTCAGTGTTGGTTTATAACACACAAATGAAATCCTTGTAATGAATTGCACATACAAAGGCGCATTGGTGCTTGTCTGACTTGCACTCCATTTATGTATAAAAATCTCTCAGATTAAGTCTAAGCTGCCCATAGTTCTTCAACTCAAAGGATCTTAAATCAAGAGAAACATCTGTCCATTTATCTCCATTCACACACACTATATATATACATATATATATATATTTTTTTTTTTTACAAAGACAATTAATTTTCAGTAATTTATTTTCAGTTTTTGTTTATACATTAAGGAGACCACTTAAATCCCAAAGTTCAGAACACTAGAGATGCGTGTGAAGAGTCAGAACAATTCCTTACTGGGGAGATGTGGGAGGAAAGAGAAGGATTTGGGAGTCAGAGTCAGGGTAGTTCCAGGGTGATTATTTGCGAAATCCATAATCCCACATCAACATTTAGTCTCAGAGTTCCCTGCACTGTCCTAAACACACCTGTAGTGTCATCAGGTTCCATTACTGAGAAGAAGGGCATAATGAAAACACATTCATGGGACACGGGTGTATGAGAGTGGGAAAACTGTGACATGCACAGGACAAATATTTCCCATGCAACAAGCCATCAAAAAACACATACTCATTTCCCAAACACTACCAAAACTTAATTTAAGCCCCATCCACCCCTCAAAAAAAGAAATAACATTTTTAAAAAAGGGGGGAAAAAAGTAGACTAAGAATATAAATTCATCCTTTTATAGTCAGGTTCTATCAATAACAAAAATATACTCTTCAAAAATTGTAGGTTCAATTAGCATATGCCATACATTGTCCAAAACAAAAGAACAGGAAAATATCTATTAGCAAACCAAAAGTGTAGAGTAATAAATAATTACCAATGCCATCATTTTCATAATCATTACATTGGAGAAAATAAATCTAATACTCTCCAAAACCGATGACATTCTTAACTGTTTTGAGGAAAAAGAAAACAAAATAGTCCATTTTGTTTACGCATTTTGCTTTTTAATTTTATGCCACTTTTAAAAAAATTTTAAATATCTATAAAAAAGACAGACTTCTTAACCCCAAAAATATTTCTGGTCATATACCAAGAGGAAATATTTCCCATCCCTTAACCCAAAACCCTTTGAACTCAATTGGCAAAAAATATATTTATATATATATTTATATATTAACAAGCAATAATTTACCATTCATTTAACTTAATTTGTTGACTTGCACATGTAGTATCTCCCATAGGAAGTTCAGTTCTTTTCAATTACATAAGAAAAATATTAAATAATAATAATAATAGTAATAATAATACTATCGATGACAGTCTTTGTAAATCCTACATTTGCTACCAAACTCTGGCAATCAGGACAGTTCTTTGAACACTGCAACATTACATCAAATCTAACGAGTGATTCATATCTTGGTTATTTGTCAGCATGTCATTTGTCCCTTGCCCATGCAAGGCTCCCATCCCACCTAGCTGTGAAAGCATGGCACTCTGGTCTCCTCCAAATGGGCCCTGGTCCATCGCATTAGCCTGTTGCTGCTGTTGGGATGCCTGCGGTTGTTGTTGTGGAAGTGGAGGAGCAACCATGCCACCGTGATGCTGAGAAAGATGACCTGGGTGAGGGGATCCCGTCTGGGTTTGGGGCGAGATGCGATGGGGTGAAGGCTGGGGCTGCAAGCGAGGAGATGGACTAGAGTTTGGTGGCTGGGACTGGGGCCGAGGCGACGGCTGTGGTGAGCGGACTTGGTTGCTTAGAGAATTAGGCAACTGCTGGCCCTGCAAATGGGGAGATTGGGACATCTGCTGCTGGGGCTGCTGTGGGCTCATGGGATTGTGTTGAGCAGGAGATCCTCCTCCTAAATGTGACTGTTGTTGCTGGAGGAGCCGTTGCTGCAAAGCTTGCTGAAGCATGGCTTGAGGTTGTGAACCAATCGGAGCCGATTGCATCTGTTGCTGCTGGAGGGAACCACCGCCTCCAGGACCTACATCAGCACCTTGGAGTCCTGCCATAGCACTTTGCTGTTGTTGCTGCTGTTGTTGTTGCTGCTGCTGTTGTTGTTGCTGCTGCTGCTGCATCTGAAGTTGGTGAAGCTGCAACCTTTGTTGCAGAGCTGCTGCAACCTGCTGATGGGACACAGACCCAGAATAGTTTTGTTGGGTCCCAGGCTGGGTACCTCCCTGTTGCTGCTGGAGACCGCCAGGCTGAGGTTGGCCAGGCTGCTGTGGGGGGATTGCAGATTGGCCAAGATAACCCTGCTGATGGGGTGGTTGAGGATGTTGGAACTGAGCATTATTTTCCATATGTTGCTGCTGCTGTTGTTGCTGCTGCTGCTGCTGCTGCAAATGACGCCTCATTATTTCTCTGAACTGGGGGGAGATGTTAGATATGTTGGCACCCTGATTGGGCATAACACCTTGCTGCTGTTGTTGCTGCTGCTGCTGCTGTTGTAATACTGCCATTTGCTGTTGTTGCTGCAAATTCCCACCCATCATCGACCGCTGCTGAAGTTGGTGCTGCTGAAGCTGATTCATGCTAGTTCCTTGTGCCATATGCATACCTCCTTGAGCTGTCCCAGGATTTACATTCATTTGCTGGCCATCAATGATTCCTGGACCTCCACCAGGTCCTCCTGTTACACCCCCACCTCCTGCTCCAGGACCGCCTCGACCAAGGTACCTAGGAACGCGTTGCCTGATAAAGGTTGCCATGAGCTGAGGGTTTGAACGTAGTATATTCAGGACTTGCTGTTGTTGATGGGGAGAGCTGGGTAACCTTAAGGTTCTTAGGAGGTCCTGTATGGCAGCCTGAGAGTGATTTCCAGGGCCACCACCTGCAGGTGCAGCCCCTCCTTGGCCACTTATCATTCCAATTACACCAGAATGCCCTTGCTGCTGCTGTTGACCAACTGTCTGCTGCTGCTGCTGTTGTTGTTGTTGTTGAGGTGCAACCATTCCTTGCAGACCCATTTGGTTCATTACCCCAGGTCTCTGCTGAGGAGGCATGCCAGGACCAGTCCACTGCTGCTGTGGAGGCACCTGAAGTTGGGGTGCTCCTTGCTGGCCCTGCTGTAACTGGACTTGAGGGAGCTGAGCCTGAGGTCCTGTCTGCTGCTGCTGCATGCCTGCTGTAATCATTCCCTGCTGCTGATCCATGTGAGTTCGGGCCACTGCTGCTTGTGTCTGGGGTGGCATTCCCTGAGGCCCAACCATTGCAGCTCCAGGAAGGTTCATGACCATCTGGCTTTGAGTTTGGGGACCCTGATGAAGACCATGTGGAGGCATCATTCCAGGAGCCTGGTTTCTTTGCAGGATCTTTTGCTGAGCCATTTGCCGTTGAGTCTCTGCGACTCGTTGAATCTTCAAGGCAATTTCTACAGCAGCAGGTGGGGGGCCAGGTAGCTGATGCTGCAGCTGATGCTGAGGCATCACAGGCTGCCCCAAGTTCGACTGTTGCTGTTGAGGGAAGCTGCCTGGCACCATGCCTGGCTTTCCCATTGATTGAGAAAGTGGAGAGGAGCCTGGAGGTCTTTGCACGTATGGAGGAAGGTTGTTGGCATGCTGAAGATGCTGAACTGATGTCAGCTGTTGCTGCTGCTGTGGGATCATGGGCTGCTGCAAGGAATTCATCATCCCACCACTTCCAGTCATTTGCTGGTATTGATGGGCTATCCCTGCCAACTGCTGTTGCTGTTGTGATGGAACACCTCCAACGCCAGGTTGAGTCACTGGAGTCTGGCATTGCTGAGTGGGCGTCTGTGGGGTAGGCGGCTGAGTGCTTGGTGTTGGTGTGCTTGGACCAGTAGTACTACTGTTTCCAGGAGATGGCAGCCCACCATTGCCTCCTGAAATCTGCTGGCCTGTCCTTTGCATGCTGGCCATTCTTCTACGCACCATCTGGGCCTGCTGTAGCCTGTGCTGGAGCTGTTGTTGCCGCAGTTTCTGCTTGATGTTGAGGCAGAATGGCACAGGGCACTTGTTCTCTTGGCAGTGTTTTGCATGGTAACAACAGAGTGCGATGAGCTGCTTGCAGATAGGACAACCACCATTGGTTTTACGTTTGCAGCCTTTGGTATGTTGAATTACACGTTTCATTTTCTGGCAAGATGAAAGTGAGCAGTTGGCATTGCGACACTGGCAGGCATGCACCAGAGACTGGATGCACCTCTGAATACTGAGACGCCGTGAGTCTCCAGGATTCTGTGTTGAGGAAGGAGCCTGGTTGTTGCTTTCATCATCCAACCCCAAGCCCAGTTTTTCCATCTTGTGCTTGTGACCTTTTGTATTGTAGCAAGTGATGCAGAGATCATAGTCCTGTGAAGGAGAGGTTAGAATCATTAAATAATGCTGGTAATTAATGTCAATTCATCCAGTACACTAAGTACAACTGATTATTTCTATAACTAGGGTGAGCAGACATCCTGTATTTCCTGGCACAAATTTTGAATAATTGAGGACACAGCAAAAAGGGTCTCAATTTGTGTCTGTCCTGAGAAAAACTGCATATCAGCTTTACACATAAAACTCGTAAAAATAATAATGATCTTATGCGATCTTCCCACCCCTCCCATTCTATAGTCCTCACCTCACAAACAGTGCAATGGAAGCGAGTTTCAACATGGTGCCTGCACTCATTGCAGGTATAGACAAAGCGGTCCTGGCTCTGATTGTGCAGTTCCACCAGCATGCACATGGTGCTCCATTTGGAGCGCCGCATTGAAGAAAACTCCAGGTGCTTATCCCGTGCAAGTGTTAAGAAGGCATCACGACCATCCATCAAATCACACGCCATCAAAGGATCCAGGTCAACAATGGGCAGGAGAGAATTGGAATTGGGTGCCGCAATCAGTCGGATAACAAAGAACACCTTACAAGGAAGAAAAATGTTGAGATAAAAAAAATCATTATGCCAATGCATATATTAACATTAAAAATATTAAAACATAAAAAATATTGACCAGGATGCCACCAAACTTGACAAAAACTAAAAGTTTGACAATGTTTCTTGCTACAATCATAGTACACACATTGAAATGAGGCTTTAGTCCTCTTCATACCTCTTTGTGCTTTTCCATTGTGGCATAGAGTTTCTGTGAAAGGTCATTGGACACATTTGGCATCCCCGGCTTCTTTTTGTTGGCTCGGCTTAAATTGCTCTTGTTCTTGCTCGTCTTCTTGTTGTTCTTTTTCTTGGCATTTTTGCTGTCACCTTTTGTTGTCTGGAGAAACAGTGAGAAAATGTTCAAAGTTGTGTAAAAAAAGCACTTTAACAAGGGAACAAAACGCGATATTAAGCGAGAGCTTAAAGACTAACATCAACACTCTCATTGGATGTGCTGTTCTCCTCCCTCTTCCTTTCCTCCTCTTCTTGCTCTAGTTCTTTGATACTCTCTTCAAGCACATTGGGCCAGAAATCACCCTCAAAATAGGGCAGTTCTTTGGCGCTGGTGAGACGATCCTCTGTTGCCTGTTTGAAGATGTCCTGTAAAAAAATAAAAAAAATAAAAAAAAAATAATAGTAATTCAATAAACTCAATACTTCAGCACATTTTGTTCACACATTAATAAGCTGATAAAGTGAAAATATTTATAATGAAACATTTTTACAATAACAGTGTCCAAATTGTACCTTGTAGTCATGGACAATGCGCTCTGCTACAGCTTTATCCAGCATCTTCCTATACCACTCCTGCAGCCGCTTCGGCTTGGGTATCTTCTGGTCTGGAGGGTGACAGTGGAAGATGTAATCATCTCCTTCACTAGGAGGGCAGGCCCAGATGTGTCCTGTGGTAAACCTAAAAAGAAAAAAACAAAACAAAGGTTTAACTAAGAATTTCACAAGGCAAAAAAGCATGTGAACGTGAGTTAGCGGCTGACACAGTAGGATAGGGGAGTATCATCTTACCCTTGTTTTTTGACATAGTCCAGATATCCTATAAGAATCTCATGGTACACACTTGTTCTCAGACTGTGTGGCTGAAAGAAGTGGACACTGTCCAGGTAGGATACGTAAACCCGTCTAAAGGATGGAGGGGGGACTTTAGCAAGAAACAAAAACAGACCCATCAAATAATAAAAAGCAGTTACATATGCCTGACCTTTGATTAGGGGGTGGACAATCTGAGCCATACTCTTGCACGTGCATCCCAAAAAAACAGACATCAACACCATCAACCTCCTCAAATGCAAATAAAGCTTTTGTTCGGTATGGGAAAGACTCTGCCATCTCTCCACTATCCACAAACCTGTGAAAAAGAAAGGATGTCATTAAAATCCAAGCAGACAAACAAGCAATGATGACAGTTATTATAATTTATAAGCCCACCTCGATTTATAGCTTTACATTATAAATCAGAGTAAACAAACTAGAGTAAACAAATGTGGCTTCACAGCAAGAATATAAATGACAGACTGTTTTGAAGGAACCATTCTTGAAACATCCAACAAATAAATGTTATATTAAACGTGAGTGTCTGGTCGTAATCTATCTCACCTAGATTTCATGCCTGGTTTGACTTCCACCACTTTGTCTGAGACATGAACAACACGAATAGTGACTTCACCAGATTCTGGGTGATTATGTCGCTTCAGAAAGTCATTAACCCGCGTTTCCAAGTAGATGCCTAGTTTGGTCTGTGGAAGCCCTGAACAAAAAGAAAAAAAAAACAAATATGGTTTAAATGTCTTTATTAATTGGACTATTAGTGACAAGAAAACACTGAAAATGGAATTACATACTTTTAGCAGCATATTTATTTTCTTTACGGGTCTTGTTGGACTTCTTCAAACAGCCATCACACACAAAGCTAAAAGAGGGAAAAAAGGAATGTTGGGGTTAGAAACACCATTCAAAGAGCACTCTCAGTTGACAGTTGTAATCAATTTCTTTGCAGCAAACTCACCCTGATGGCCATATAGTGTCATTGTGCAAAACACAGATCTGATGCATCTTACGACCACAATCCATACATTCCACAAATCTACAGAGAAAATGAGGGGGAAAAAAAAAAAAAGTGTTAATCCTGAGAATTTTGATGAGCAAACAAAACTGGAATCAAGGTTATATGAACTTACAGCTCAGGGTCGAGCGTGTCATTTTTCTTCTTTTCAAACTGATCCTTGTTGATCGATCTGGAAATACATGCAAATTGTAAAACTATTAAAACAAGAAAAGGATTCTGCAGTATCAAAGATGCATTTATCGTCTGCTTCAAAATCTCAAGTTTTATTTTGTTACATTAACTCTTAGGCCCTTTACATGGCAATTACTACACATTTTCTGTGTTCAGAAAACGGATGACACTTGACTACATAATGAGTTCTGGGTGCATTTACACTTGATTTGTGTGTGGATCACGAAAACCACATTCCGAGGTCAGTGGAGTAAATGCTTGTCCTTATTACTTGTGTAGTTGAATGCAGATAATAAATTACTCCAAAACCTTTAAATATCTGTCAGTCTGACAGAACACGATAGAAGATTTACTACATCTGTAAACTGTTTTAACTCTAGGTATGTGACATTATCACAAGAACTTCTGTGGCATAAGTCTTATTAAAACTAATACTGCAGACACTAGAAAGAACTGACAAACTTGTTTTGACGCAGGAAAAAAAAAAGAAAGATTGCACTATAATAAAACACTGATTAAAAATAGTGTGAAAGAAATCACTTACGTTTGAGGTTGGGATGGGTCATCTCCCAAGGACACACTCTCACCCTGGATCTCATTGAAACACTTTTCACAGAAGTGATACCTGTCAGCAAGAAGCCCATATTTTGGTGAACTACACCATGCGCCAATACAGCCAATCACAGAGAGGCAACGAGGAGGTAGCCACCAATCAGTGCAGGACAAGGCAGGGCAGGGCAGACAGGCCAAAGGGGGAGCGCAGGAAAGGATCGTCGCCAGAGGAGCCAGTCATGATGCAGGATTTTTGAGCAGGGGTTTTTGAGCAGGGAGGGGTTTAGGTGCAGATGATTGGTCAGATGAAAGCAGGCGATAGCAGACACGACAAACATCAAAGTACAGGGGAAAAGAAAAGGGTTGACAAAGAAATCATTAGACAGGACAGAAATGGAGGAATAAGGAGGGAGACAACAGAGACAAGCAGAAAGCCAAAGCAAAGCACAGATTAGCATTTACATGTATAATGAGGAAAACCCATTATAGCAAAACAGGAGCAGATACAATTGCGAAGGGTGTTGAGACTTATGGACACATGAGCACATTAAACATGAACAAAAAGACTGCAGCCACAAAGTCAAGCAAACAGGCATTTTAAAGGTGTCTCTTTAAAAAATAAGAATTGCTCCTTTCATGACACTGGCTTAATCTTCATACATTTTGAATAGGTTTACAAGCAATCACTGAAATTAAATCACTGAAAATCATGACAAGACATTAAATGGGCCATACAATGAGAAATATACCTCTTTTATTTACAATATATCTATGTACTATGAAAACATTAACATATGATCAACCAAAATTAGTTATACAGGCACAAACAGGCCATTTGATTTAAAGGATCACAGAGATGGTGAAAAATGGCCTTGTAAAAATTATGACTATTTTTGTTTCAAGAAACTGACAAATTCTAAGTGGACGTCAGGAGATTTAAATAAATAAAAACATAAATAATATATGTTCCTAAAAAAAATTGTCTTAATTATATGTAGCAGAAAAGGAGCACACTTTAAAATGCCAAGTCTTTTCACACACACAGGGTTTTACAAGGGACTGATTGGTGGAAAAGGTGGGATAAGAAGACACGCTTATCAGCTGTGGTGCAATTGTCAGTTCACTTTATGTGACCAGGTACAGTGGAAAAAAAGCTGTTTAACATGTTTTACATGCATATGTAATAAATAATCATAACATGGGTCATTCAGATATATATGTATGCTTGTGTGTCCGTTGATATTGGCCTCAGTTTTAAGCGCCTTACCTGTTCTGATAACTAAAGTAAGCAGCATCTCGTGGTATAGTGCATAGCTGCTTCCCATAGCAGCACAGAGTTTGGGGAGAAAACTCAAACTGTGAGGGAGAACAAAAAAAATATTAGCCAGCGTCATGTTGGCGAAAACACAAAACATGACAAATGTCTGTTTAAATGTTTGTAAATACAGATCAGTTCCATGCATCTTTCAGATAAATATATTCTTGAATCTGTGCTATGACACAAAACCCCATGTTATGACTAACTCTGCGGACAAGAAAACTAATTTGGTTAACCTATACTATAACGCTCATTACTGCATCAAACTCTTATTGAATCGGTCTACAAACAGATAAAAACATATTGATTTATAAAACGGGAACCACCTCAGAAGTACAATTTAATGTGTGCAAACACTCCTGCACTTTCCATTTTACCTTCCTCCCACAACAGTAGCCAAGGCTCTGCATGACCGGGTCAATCTCCTGCTCAAACACCTCCGCCAGCTTGGAGCAGTACTTGTAGACACGTGACGTCTTGCGGTTGTACAGCCAGGCGTTGTTGAACATGAGCCAGATGTCATCCACATACTGCCATGGTTCTTGGTACTGGCCCGTGTCGAGCTTCCGTTTGATAGTAGACAAGTCCATGGGATTCTTCACTATGTCAAAATAGTCCTGCAATTCGTCAAAAGTAACAATGTTGAATATTAGTCAAGTAGAAATATCCATCTACATGTGAGAGAATTAACTTAATACATTAATTTTCAGCATTTAGAATGCATTTGAAATCCCACAACGGATTCCTCCCAATAATGCACATTTCCAATTATATACACATTTGATGGAAAATATAAAATATCATTTAAACGTTTATGGTCAGTAAAAATTTTGAAAGAAAATTCAGCTTTGCCATCAAAAAAAAAATGCACATTTTGAAATCGGTGCTACATGATTAGAGAAAACAGAGAAAAGGGGCTGTGGCATTCTCTATTTGATAAAAACTGATTTTGCCACCGCCCCTCTGTTGATCTGATTGGCCGTGGCTAGAAAACAAAAATTCAGAAGTTCAATCTGTAGTTTTAACAAAAGCCTTGAAGGTGTCAGTAGTCTGCTGGAGCCAGATTTTTGCTGATAAAAGGGGATGTCTGGGTGTACGTAACAGAGAAAGAGTACACCTTGTTCATTTACATGTATTATTAACATTGTAACAATGCAAAACTGCTTGAAAAAAAACAGCGAATTATCCTTTAAAGGTCCCCTGAAATGCTTAGAAACACGCAGCGTTACTCCCAAAAACACTTTAATTTTGATTTCATGGGGACTTTAATAGTATGGCTATGTTAAGCCAAAAACAGCACTGTATTAAGGTGGTTGTGACCAGACAGCAGACGTACTGGTATTCCCAGTAGTGAAGGGTCCACAGGCTGGCGGAAGGGCAGAGACTCAGGGTCCTGGCGGTAAAGAGACTCCAGTGTGGGCATCAGGGCCTGCCTCAGCTCCTCTGGCTTAAAAACTGACGACAAAGCAAGTAAGAGAAACAGAATTACTACAACATCGTTCTTAAAATCTGGAAATACATGCAATAGTAAATATTTAACGGGGTCATATGATGCGATTTCATGTTTTCCTTTGTCTTTGGAGTGTTAAAAGCTGTTCGTGCATACAGAAGATTCGTAAAGTCGCAAAGATTAAAGTCTCAAACCCAAAGAGATATTTTTCATAAAAGTGAACGCTCAGCCACGGCTTCCTAAAATGCCTCGTTCAAACACGCCCCCACATATCTACGTCACTTTGTGGGAAGATTTGCATAACATCGCCCAAATGCATACGCAAAGAAAGAAGGCGTAACTTTTATTCTCGCTGTAGTAGTAGGCTCGATACTTTGATGTCATACACCAATCGCTCTGCGCAGCGCCGATGCATCTCAAACAAGCCTCCATGTCATGAGGACGCGGTGTGTTTCGTTGCGAAAGCTAAACTACTTTGTTTTACCTTCCAGAGAACACAACTAGAAATCAGTGGTTGAGTTTTATTTACACACTGTTCCAGAAGAGTACAACCCAAATATTCAAGTGTGTGCAGCGCATTTTACGGAGGAAAGTTTCCTGAACCTGGTAAGGGGCATAACATTTCCATCACACGTTGAGGTATTCGGCCAATCACAACACACTAGATAGCTAGCCAATCAGGGCACACCGCGATTTTCAGATCGATTAACTTTGTAAATATCGATGAGCTTCAGAAAGGCGGGGCATAGAGGAGCAACAATAATGTACAGTATGTGGAAAATAATGTTTTTTTAACCTTAAACCACGTAAACACATTGCATTACACCAAATACACAAAATAATGTTCTTTTTAGCAACGTCATATGACCCCTTTAAGCTATTCACTCTAAATAAGCAACAGCTAACCTGTGGCACACATTAAAGGTGACATATCATGGAAATCTGACTTTTCCAGGTTTTAAGTGCTATAATCAGGTCCCCGGTGCATCTACCAACCAAGGAAACGTGAAAAAGATTAACCCAGTAACTTTGTTTTGGTAAGCCTTTTTCTGCAAGCGTCTGAGAAAACGAGCGCGTCTGATTTCGCTCCCTTGATGACGTGGCAAAGGGATCTCATTATAATATTACCACCCCTTAATCTGTAAGTTTACACCCACGGCGCCGTCATTT
>NW_015648132.1:171966-173480 GCF_001515625.1 Sinocyclocheilus rhinocerous
TATGTTCTACTGAAGAAACAAAGTCACCTACATCTTGGATGCCCTGGGGGTAAGCAGATAAACATCAAATTTTCATTTTTGGGTAAACTATCCCTTTAACTTTTATAAAGAATATCTCTTTGGTTTTGAGACTTTAGTCTTTGCAACTTTAGGGATCTTATCTATGCACGAACAGCTTGTAACACTCCAAAGAGAAAGGAAAACTTGAAATCGCATCATATGACCCCTTTAAAATATTTCTAATGGCTTAAAACAAAATCTGAAATCAACGCTTCAGTCATTTCTGATGGTGAGATTCAATTTAAGCAAGCCTAAAGCATCAAATTACAAACATATCTGTGGTCAAATAGAGAGTAAAATGTATCGGTTGATGTGTGAGATTAAATACGTTGCATGGCTATTTAATTGTTGCCTATTATATGCATAGAGCATCAATACCAAGGAACCAGTGGTTGGTTTCATACTGAAGACAACTCTAGCAGCTAAAATACAAAGGTGGGTTCTGATCATACTTTTCTTTTTGTTAGGGAATCCAGAAGGTGAACTGTGGTTTGCTGTAGACCCTGAACCCTCCTCCTCTTCTTTAGGCTCAGAATTTATGTCTGGCTTTTTGTCCTCCCCAGTTGCAGTGGAAGAAGTCTCCATTGGCACACCATCACTCGGCTCCTCTTTCTTTATCTGATAAGTCACAAAGAAAGCAGTCAATCCACGTTGAATAATTTTTAAAGAAAGGGGGGAGAATTAATACTCTTTAGACTTCAGAATTCTTATTTACTGAAAATGAAACTTCCATTTCTTACCTCAGGCTTTTCCTCAGCTTTAATATCTTCATGTTTTCCAGTTTTACCTCCTGTCATGCCTTCTTCATCCTCATCCTCATCCTCTTCTACTTTCTGCTTGACCTCCACCTTAGGCTCAAGGGTGGCTGTGGAGTCTGAAGGACCCTGCTGAAATGATGTGTCTGCACTGCTGACGGAGGCAGGGGTAACAGCCTGGCTGTCCACTGGTACAGAACCCTTATGAGACAACTTAAGACAGAAAAAAAAAGCCAAAAATGAAGTGAATAGAGATCCAAAACTGAGGCCACAAGTGAAAACGTCACTGAAATTAAATCATTAATTATCTATGGTTTTCTGATAAATAATTAAGTACATTTATATTTTTATATTTAAAGGGTTAGTTCACAGAAAAAAGAAAATTAGGCTGTTTTACTCACCCCCGAGGCATCCTAGGTGTATATGACTTTCTTCTTTCAGACGAATCCAGTCGTTATATTAAAAATTGTCCTGGCTATTCCAAGCTCTATCATTGCAGTCAGCGGGTGTTGCAGTGCTTCAGTCCAAAAGAAGTTAAATAAAAAGCGCCCCTCCATTAAAAAAAAAAAAAGTGTCTCACACGGCTCTGGGGGGTGAACAAAGGCCTCCTGTAGCGAATCGATGCGTTTTTGTAAGAAAAATATCCATATTCAAAACATAATAATCACTTTAATCTAGCTTGCACCAACAGTTGTACAC
>NW_015648132.1:173626-183630 GCF_001515625.1 Sinocyclocheilus rhinocerous
GGAAGCAGCTCCGGGCTGATGACGTATGAGGTCAGTGCTGCGCATGTGCCAGTGAGTCTCGTGAAAACCAACGTTTGTTAACAGGAGCAAAGGAAGCAAAGTTTCCTTACTTTAGCACAGGAAAACCAGTCTCCTCTTGGCTTATATCGAAATCCTCTGACATTCTTCTTTAGAAATCCTCGTTTTGTACTTCTAATTCATGACCGTTGTTTTGATCTCTTCTGAACGGCGCAGGGTTGCCAGGTTTTCACAAGAAAACCCACCCAATCGCTACACAAAACTAGCCCAATCGCGTTCCGGTGGGTAAAATACACGTTTTTTTGGCGGGGTTCCCCTGCTAAAATTCGCATTCCAGGGGATAAATATCATGTTACTGGAGTCGCTTCAACCCACGGACATGAAAAACAACCCGCGGCAACAGTGGTAAAGTAGCCCAATTCCACGGGAAAACTGCGGACTTGGCAACACTGTGACGGATACAATGGACACGAGCGTTGTCGAGGTGTGACTACAACAGCTTGACGTTGTCTAATTTGGCACGGTCTCCCTGCTACACTAATACTAGTAAGGCGTTCCTCTGTATATAAATATCCTTACAAGTACAATTTTAGCTGTATTATTTGTGTCCCCTTCAAAAATTGCTCTTCAGACTGGATTCGTCTGAAAGAAGAAAGTCATATACACCTAGAATGCCAACAGCCTAAATTTTCATTTTTGGGTGACCTAACCCTTTAAGCTTGATTATGGATGCCATACTTCTGAACTATAAAGGGAAATTTGTAGCTATTTTAAATGTGGAGTTGATGCGTTTGTTAAAGGGATAAGTTCACCCAAAAAATTTAAATTACTCCCGATTTTTCTTCTTTCAGACAAATACAATCGGATCTCTCATGAAAGCATGTACAACAGTTAGTGGAAGCTAGAGACTACAGTTTATAGAGTTTTAAATATGGATATCTTTCTTAAACAAATGCATCAATTCACTTCAGAAGGCCTTTATTAACCCCCCGGAGCCGTGTGGAGTACTTTTTATGATGGATGGATGCAATTTTTTGGGCTTCAAAATCTCGATCAGTGAAAATCATTCACTGCCATTATAAAGCTTGGAATAGCCAGGACATTTTTTAATATAACTCCAATTGTATTCATCTGAAAGAAGAAAGCCATATACACCCAGGAAGTCATGGGGTAATTTTCATTTTTGGGTGAACTATCCCTTTAACACTGTACTTCCTCTTAAAGTGGAATGCATTTAGGAATATTTTTGTGCGTATGGACATTTTATAAATTACTCGTAGGAACATTTCAGAAGTTGTCAAACATTCACATTTAGGATCATTCTAGGCAAGATTTTATAAATGAGGCCCCAGGATTTTTGTTGTATACCAAACGGCAGTACTCACTGGAGTGCGGGGATGCTGGCTGGCATTTGGCGTAGAGAGGCCACTATGAGACACAGCAGGAGGAGTTCCTCCTAATAACTGCTGCTGAGGCTGCATGGCATTGTCAGAACTGGCGGACGGAAGTAACTGCTGCTGACTGCCACTCGTGGCTAACTGGGGTAGGCTGGGTGTGTGAGGCTGGGGTGTCTGGGAACCCGGTGTGGGCGTGGGTGTGCGGCTATGAGCTGGGGAAGGAGAATTCTGGTAGAAGGGTGAGCATTGGGGGAGGCTGATTGACTGTGTTGTGGTGGACAATGGAGGAACCCCACTCATGCTGTTGGGACCCAGAGAGCCCACCGAGGACCCACTGCCTGCCCCTCCAACAGACCCCGGCTGTGCTAAAGGACTGCCCATTGGTAAAGATGATAAAGTAGGCATTTGCCCCTGCTGACAAAATAAAAATAGAGCAAACACTGAGAATGCATTCATGATGCAGTTCTGAGCAAGTATCATACATGATGCATTGCAGCTCTAGAATGTGTAATGACTAAAGGCCTTTCCACACTGACCGCGAAAAAGCGAAATGAATATCGGACGCGATGACGAGCTAGAATAAAACAGTAGATTTCTATGGATGCTTCTACATAGAGCGCGAACATTCGGGCACGGAAAATGCGAATGTTTTTTTTCGAACCAGTCCGATGAATCGTTTCAGTTTCGCAAAGTGAAAACACAGGCCGTCCAATAAGATTTGAGCTAGGATCACGTGACCGGAGCAGCTGCTGGGGGTGTCAGAAACTAACCCCATATTGGCAAGAGATAAAAAGGAAAATTTAAAATTTTATTGTGAATCTCTATATTTGGGTAATATAAATTTAGATGGGTGGAACAATAAGGATAAGAAATTGTTGTTAATTCTTCTGGCGGCTAGTAAAAAAGAAATTACTAAAAAATGGCTAAAGCCAGAGTCACCCACAGTTGAAGAGTGGATTGATACAATACACATTATATATGTGATGGAAAAACTATATTTTTCATTAAGAACTCAGATAGAAGATTTTTTTCTAATTTGGAATAAATGGATAGATTATATTAAACCGGTACACCCAGATTTTTCTTGAATTGTAACAGTACTTTTAAATTATCTTTTTGTATGAGTTGTAAGCAATAGCTCCCCATGTTCTTTTGTTTATAGTTGTTGTTAAGAGGAAGAAAATATAATGCGTATGTAACATTTGAGAAATTTGTTTTCAAGATTGAGGGCATACATACTCTGTATATACGTGCATGCTGAGTTCTTGTTATCATTGGTATTTGAGAACAGATTTATTCTCTGGAAGGGAATTTTAATGTCTCAGATGAGGATTGGGAGAAAATTTGTAAAACACAATGGAAATCTACAAGCTCAACCATGTGGAGAGAATTTTGTTGGAAGAATGTTATTAGGTTCTTTATTACACCATCACAGAAAAATCACCAAGGGAAGGGTACTAGCTGCTGGAGATTATGTGGGGAAAAGGAAGCTAACCACTACCATATTTTTTGGGGGTGTCAGAAACTAACCCCATATTGGCAAGAGATAAAAAGGAAAATTTAAAATTTTATTGTGAATCTCTATATTTGGGTAATATAAATTTAGATGGGTGGAACAATAAGGATAAGAAACTGTTGTTAATTCTTCTGGCGGCTAGTAAAAAAGTAATTACTAGAAAATGGCTAAAGCCAGAGACACCCACAGTTGAAGAGTGGATTGATACAATACACATTATATATGTGATGGAAAAACTATCTTTTTCATTAAGAACTCAGATAGAAGGTTTTTTTCTAGTTTGGAATAAATGGATAGATTATATTAAACCAGTACGCCCAGATTTTTCTTGAATTGTAACTGTTCTTTTAAGGTATCTTTTTGTATGAGTTGTAAGCAATAGCTCCCCATGTTCTTTTGTATATAGTTGTTGTTAAGAGGAAGAAAATATAATGCGTATGTAACATTTGAGAAATTTGTTTTCAAGATTGAGGGCATACATACTCTGTATATACATACTCTTCATAGTAACATTAAGGTGTATGTATGCGTTTTCTTTTTTCTTTTTTCTTTCTTTCTGAGAAAATATGTATGTCCTGATCTCTGTATGTATTTTCCCTCTGAAATGGAAAAATTAAATAAAATAAAAAAAAGAACAGATTTATTCTCACATGCTCTTTATACAGAATAACATTTCTATTAAATGTCCACTGAATTATGTGATCTGTAGAGCACCGTCCGTTTTCTTCCACGTGCGCGAGTGTTATGAGTCAGAGCACGTTCACTTTTCTACACATGAAATATGAAAGCAAATAGACATATGATTATGACGATATATTTTCTATATGTGTTTTGTATGCAGCTCGTGGTATTTTTATAGCAATAAAGGATATTTATGACAAATATTAGCAGTGTAGCGTTATTAAACATACAAAGAGTGCATGTGTCTGCTTAACCAAAATCAACTATAGCTCACAACTGGAAGTTATTACAAGCACTCGATGATGGTTTAAAGTGGGTAAGCAAATACATTAATAATTACATACATTTTCAAGTGTAGCTTGATGCTAATTGTACTTCTAATTATATTTTAGGATGTAGCCTATTCTTGTAAGCATTCTAGATAGTCTGTTTCTGGTGTAGAACCTTGTTTATCTTAATTTAATGCTGTATATTGAGCAGGGGATGAGTAAATCCATTTACGAGATACATATCGGAGGAAAAATGCCTTGTTGGTCGGCGCCACCTAGCGTGCAGGCGTGAATTAGCAGAAAGCGAACAATCGTTTCGCGTTCGGTGTGAAAGCACCGTTCGTCGTGATTCGCCTCGCTTTTTTGCATCGCGCTCAGTGTGGAAAGACTAGGACCACATGTCTACCAAAAATATAACATGTATTGATGTGTAATATTAGATGTAATATTCGCTCAGTGTAATACAATTCAGAGAACATCTATGCCCTCTTACTTGAGTGACATGGCTGTCATTTCCTGGGTGTGCCATATTAACAGATCCAGCACCAAGAACAGGATTTGAACCTTGAAACGGTCCAGTTTGCCTGTACTGATTTTGCATCTGTGCAACATTCGGTTGTGGCATCCTCACACTGCCCATGCTTCCCTGAAACAGCCAAAACATTCAGCATTTAGAAGAAATATTTTGTGCACACACTTAAAACACTTAAACCACAAAACTAGAAAAGGTATCACTTCCGGTCACAGTAATGACCTGGTTAAGAGGTGTGCTGATTGGAAGAGGAGGTGTAGATCTCTGGCCCATGGACTGCATTCCCATATGGTTCCCAAATGGGTTCATGCCTGCAATGCACAGAGCAGAGGAGAGTTAATACATATATATATATATATACACAGTATCTCAGTGGTCGTCTTGGAGGTGTGTTTGGGGTCATGTTATCTTGGAATACTGCCCTGCGGCCCAGTTTTCGAAGGGAGGGGATCATGCTCTGCTTCAGTATGTCACAGTACATGTTGGCATTCGAGCGATAACACCAAATTTAACACACCTGCTCCCCATTCACACCTGAGACCTTGTAACACTAATGAGTCACATGACACCAGGGAGAGAAAATGGCTAACTGGGCCCAATTTGGACATTTTCACTTAGGGGTGTACTCACTTTTGTGGGCAGCGGTTTAGCCATTAATGGCTGTGTGTCGAGTTATTTTGAAGGGACAACAAATTTACACTGTTATACAAGCTGTACACTCACTACTTTACATTGTAGCAAAGTGTCTGAAAAGATATAAAATATTTACAAAATGTGAGGGTGTACTCACTTCTGTGAGATACTGTATATATATATATATATGTGTGTGTGTGTGTGTATGTACAGTAAAATACAGTAAAACCAGTAATATTGTTAAATATTACAATTTAAAACAATAGTTTTCTATTTTAATATATTTTAAAATGTACTTTATTCTGGTGATGGCAAAGCTGAATTTTCAGCAGCCACCATACCAGTCTTCAGTCTTAATTCTTTGTGGAAACCATGATGTATACATATTTTTGTCAATATTCTTTGGTGAACAGAAAGGTCAAAAGAAAAGCATTTATTTGAAATAGATTTTTTTGTTACAACGCAAAAGTCTTTACTGTCACTTTTGATAATCTTAATGAATTCTTGCTGAATAAAAGTATTTCTTAAAAAAAGAAACTGTGATCAGTAGTGTACACATATATAAAATTAAACATTTAGAATATCTCAGTAAACACAAATACAAGTATATGAGATATACAGACCGGTAGCATTCTGCATCCTGTTCAACATCTGGTTTGGACCAATAGGCCGCACCACTGAAGGATCCGAGAGAGGGCCATCTGCAGGTAGAGGGGCAAAACAATAAAACAAAAAACAAGACCCTGTGAAATTGCTGGACTAGAGCAGTTTTCTGTTCTGTTGACATATTTCCTTTAGGACCAGACGTTTGGGTAGGAAACATTGAAAGGCTTGTCCCTTTTTTAATAGCCAATAGGCATTTTGTTACCTGCTAATTGGTCGCAAAGAGAGACAAGTTTGGTGGATGAGTACTCACTAGAAGGCAGTCCTGTGGGTAGCTCTGTCTGACCAATCCCAGTGGGCCCTTGCTGCAGGCCAGTGGGGGGCATACCAGGCTGCGTAGGCATCATGCCCTGCTTCTGTAACCGTGTCCTTCGCTTCTCTTCCAGTTCCTTCTGGATTTTATAAATCTTCTCCGCCAGCAGGTGATAATACTCAGCCTGAAAAGTGTGATGTATAAATGGTGACAAATCAGTCATTACAATTAAACACAAATCATTAACAGGCAACAAGACAATACCCTCACCCTGCTGTTAGCGGAATCATACATATCCCCCTCAACTTTACGCGCATAGGCCACTAGATTCTCCATCCGCCGGTCCTTCAGTGCAGCAGGGTCTGGAGTGGGAAAAATGGCCTGGACCCTGAAGAAATTGAAGAGCAGCAAAGGAAATAAATATCAACTGAATATCAAAAGCCTTGGTTTTCATTTGTTATTTATTGGTAATTATTATTATTATTAATAAATTACTGGTTATTATTGGTTATTATAAAGAATTTAGATATTTATATATAAGAATACTAGAATTTATCTATTTGTTTGTTTGTTTATTTTTATTGCCACACCAGCATCTATGGCTATTTTCATGGCAAGATCAATTTATTTTAAAATAAATATAGTAATAACACAGCAGTAATGAAAAACAACAATTGACAACCAACACACATCAATATAACAAATATTATAAGATTGTTCATTTCAGTATCTGATCAAAAAAAATTAATTATTTCACTATAAAATGTGACTAATAAAAAATGTTAACGTAACTTCTTCAGGCATAATTTTCACATAGCAGTGTACAACTTACAGTTTGTGCACCAGGTGGTTGCGTAGATCCTGGGTGATGTCCTCGTGCCAGTTCTTGCTCATGCCAGCACTGGCAGCTGGGTTGGCCACAGGCATAGACCCCACACCGCCCACAGCATTGTCATTCATCAGACTGGGGAAAGGGGAGCGAAAACAAATAAGGACCACTCTATGTTTATATATGAACTTGTCAAAGCTGACAGACACCTGCTGCTGTGGATTAGTGTTACTGTGAGATTTTAAGACCAACTGAATCCAGAGAAGTGAATGGCGACTAGTTACGCACGATGAACCCAAGGGTTTGTTTACCTCTGAGAGTTCATATTCAGATGCAACATCGTTTCCTGGAGAAGGTTAGATTGCGGATTCTGAGACTGACCACCCACTGCTCCGTTTACTCCCATGGGATTTGCTCCTGTAACAAGAAAGGTCATGAGAATAGGTACCACTGCAAAACTTCATTTCCAAGTCTAATGAAAATGTCTATTAAAAAAATGTATTTATCTTTTGATCAATTTAACACATCCTTGCTGAATAAAGGAATTTAAAACAAAACACCTCACTGACCCCAAACTTTTAAGTGGCAGTGGACAAATACAAAAAAATATATATATATATAAAAAATACTGGAAAGTATTGTTCAAATAAAATTTGAAGTCTCGGTTTGTCATTACCCATTGTGTTCATTGCCTGTTGTGTTTGTTGGACAGGCTGAGGGGGAGCCTGGTTTCCCTGGTATGTGAGGCCCAGGGCTGCGTAAGCCCTCTCGATGGAACTGGGGTCTATCTGCCCTGGGGTATTGAGATGGGGGGCACTGGGTGTACCACCAGTTACATTACCCAAAGAAGAACTTAACCCCACACCACCAGTGCCTAGGAGAGCTGAAATCATTTGGAGAAAAAAAAAATCAAATAAATCAAATTAAGTGACAGTTTCCATACAAACTTAATAGTCATACAACTGTTGAAATGTCCAATTTTGCAACATTGAAGACAATGATAAGATTCTAACAGCAAAAACAAATACATACAAACAAAAAGTAAGTTGAGATGTATGAAACAGCATGTTCTGAATTAATACACACACTCACTCTGCTGATTCCTCTTGTCTCCTGCATTTTTCAGTGGTAGGCATACTGGACAGTCATGCCGCGTGCAGTTCTTCCAGTGAGAGATTATCTGTCTGGATGAGGCACAGTGCGCCACTAAAAAGCAATAAAAACACAAACCTAATATTAGTAATAGCACCATGTTGTATAAATAGGCAGAACTGCTGAACAATAGAACCACATGCCACAAAAGTGCCACGTTATTTCAATTCTGTGCAGTTTATACACTCACCTTGGCAAGATTTGCCAGCCTGGCAGTGCGTCATGTGGTTGAGGACGTTCTTCATGGTGCGACAGTGGGGCAGGTTACACTGCCTTACTTCCCCATTGGCCTGCTCCCTCCGCTGGCACTTGTGGGCATGGAGCAAAAGCACCAGCTGCTGCTGTATGAGTTTGCGCTTTTCCAGGTCGGCTGCTGGAGGAACTCCTCCCACCGCTGTTGCAGACACAGCTGATGGAGCTGATCCGGGCCCGAGAGTTCCTTGGGTGTTAGGCACCATGCTGGCCATTCCTGCGCCTCCGCCAGCACCCACTGGGGAAGGCTGGGAAGCCTGCTGTGAAAATCACAAAATAATAGACATTAGGATATTTTGTAGATTTCTTTCAAATGAGTCTAAAGTCTTTATGACTGAATACAAACCATGCCAGGTATGCTCTGCACAGGCTTCTTGTCGAGGTTAAACTGGGCCGGACTGTTGGGGAGACCTGGTTTGTTCTGGAGCTGAGGGGCCAGCCCTGCAACACCCAGGCCCTGACTGGCAGGCTGACCATACGGGCCTCCATAGGGGCCTGAACCTGCATTCATCCCCATCTGCAACAAACAGACAGAGGGAAATAAGAATGCTTCTCTAAAAAAACAAACAAAAAAACTCCTATGGATGTGTGTAGGGACCTATTATTTCCACCATGTGGACAAAATCTTGGAATCCAGTCATAAAAAGGAATTTACTGTACATCAATGTCAAAATACATTAAAGGAGGACTGTACGTTTAATCAAATTGCAATATGGACTAATGTCGGTGTCAGCACAGTTTAGTCTACACACTGAAGCATGCTAGTGGTGTTTTTCAATCTTGATCTCAAGAGCTGCACTGCGAATTCCCTTCACGAGCATTTCAACTTTTCATTTGATAAAACTATTGTCAGATACACATAGCAACTCAAAGGTCTTCACTATAAACCCCTAAAATAAACGTTTGGTTTAATTCAATGAAATTATGACAAATATATTACCATTATACAGTAACATTTACTTCTCAAAGAAATAATAATACAACTTATTAAAACATTACTTAAGGAATATCACACAATTTTTCATCCATGATTTTGTCCTTTAATTTAAACAGTAAACCTGTTGTACAGCACTTTTTCTGCAATCAATTTGCTGTACAACAGGCTTTTTATTAGATAACATTTTAAAAGATTCATTAAATTGTTCAAGTTTTCTACAGTTATTTGATTACCACCAGCTTTGATAATACATTTTTATTAAATCATAAAACAGAAAAAAAAGTCAACAGAATTTCTGGGAAAAAATAAAATAATTTAATAGGGAACTATTGGTAAATTAATTACATTTTAATTTAATGTAACTATTTAGTAAATTGTAAAAATTGTATGAATTCAGTTGATCGTTTGATTATTAAAATTTTAACCATTAAAATAGAATCCAGAAAAATTCAAACAGAAATATAGAATTTGGGGGAAAAATAAACAATTTAATGCCCTATGAAAGATATGAGATCATGAGGAATTGGGTTGTAGCAATACAGACATTTTGTAAGATATTTACCTAATAATCATTTATATTCTAAAGCTGATTACAAAGAATTGACTGTTATTAAGTACTAATCTACATTCTGTGAGAAAAATGCTCACCTTTCCAGTCCAGATAGCCATGTGCTTCAAATGAGAAAGCTACTTTTAAAGGGGTCATATGATGCTTTTTTAAAGATCATTATTTGGTGTATTTGGTGTAACAGAATATGTTGACATTCTTTAATGTTCAAAAAACACATTATTTTTCAAATACTGTACATACTGTACATTCCTATATGCCCCGCCTCTCTCAAACGCTTCGTTTTCTACAAAGCCCCCTCCTT